>NC_080045.1:4289899-4589899 GCF_012489685.1 Lotus japonicus | reverse complement strand
TCCCAAGGTTTTAGGACCCAACATATGTAAAATGAAATGCAGTAATAAATAAAATGAAAAATGAGTGAAAATGAAATTATAAAATGAAAAATGAGTGAAAATGAAATTTGAAATTGAATAAATGGTATTGGAGTAGATGCAAAATAATTGGAGCGTACTGCGTACGTGAACAAAACATTTGTCCGTTTGCATGGCTGGCCTATGTGACATGAATGAAGTCTAGGAAATAGACCATTACTCACTCACTCACTCCACTCTCATGTAGAAAAAGAAGCTATTCCTTTGCAACAAGTCACTTTCCTTATCTCTCACCTCACAACACATGATGATTTAGTCAAACGACAACGACACGTTATTAGAAACGCAAACTCACACATACATATAACGCTTTCTATCTTCCTCACACTACCCGCCATATTCACTCTCTCAACACTCTCTCTGTTTCTGTTTCTGTTTCTCTCTTGCCGATTCATCAATGTTCGTTGACAATGCCGGAGTTAGGGTTTCAGGAACGACGCTCATGGAGGCGCGCAGGTTCTAGAAGAGGTGGCGGCGGCGGTGGTGATACTAGCCCTGACTCCGTCATCTTCACTCTCGAATCCAACTTGAGCCTCTTCTCCTCCGCTTCCGCCAGCGTCGATCGCTGCTCCTTCGACCATGACTCTTTAGCCTCCGATATCTCCCTGGTACATTACATTACATTGCATTGCATCACTCACTCTGTTAATTGGAATTCATTGCGAAAATGAATCGAAAATTGAGATGAAGGATCTTGTTGTGGTTGTTTTGTTTTTTGTTCACTTGCAGCAATTGGCAGTGCAAGGTGATTTTGCTCATAGCGAAAGCTGGAGTGGTCCAGATCCAGATCTCGATCTGGATCCAAACAATCAACAACACCATGCAGATTCCGCATTGCAGATAAACAACCACCAAACACCTTTCCATGGAAAGGGAGAACAAACAAAAGGTGCGTTACAATTTTCAAACAAAAGCAAAAGTCACAGTGTTGTTTATTGCACTATCTATAATGAATCTATCTACATTGCAGTTCAAAAGGAAGAGAGTGATGCTGACACTGAAGACGGGAATCAATTCTTGGAATTTGATTCTGCTAGAAGCTCTTTCTCTCTAGCTCTCAAAGGTAGTTGTAGTAGTAGCAGCTAACTAGTGGAATGATTATGAATTTGAAATTTCAGATTAGTTTCATTTTGTAGTTTTTTATTTATTTCTATTTTGATTGAAGAGTGTCAGGATCGGAGATCAAGGTGTGAGGCTTTGTTTAAGAAGCATGATCGGCGAAGGCCGGCTTCGTTAGATCTGAACAATGCCAATGCCATTGGGACTATTTCTTCGCCTCGATTGGGAGGGGTTGGAGCTTTGAAGAAGAGCTCGATTTCGTCTCGGAGGTCTGGCACTGGCACCGGCATTGGCACATTTCCGAGTCCTGGAACACCAAACTATCGTCAAGGTGGTGTTGCAATGCAAAAGGGGTGGAGCTCCGAGCGGGTTCCTTCTTCGCATACAAGTGCTGCTCGCAAGCAGGTGGGTGCAGCTTTGTTGCCTTTGAGCAATGGGAGAACGTTGCCTTCCAAATGGGAAGATGCTGAGAGGTGGATTCTGAGTCCTGTGTCTGGTGATGGCACTGGAAGGGCATCCATTGCGGCGGCACCGCAGAGGAAGCTAAAGTCAAAGAGCGGTCCACTTGGTCCGCCTGGTGCTGCAGCGGCTAATGGGTATTATTCGTTGTATTCCCCTGCGGGGCCATTGTTTGATGGGGGGAACTTTATGGCAGCTTCTCCATTTTCCGCTGCTGTTAATGTCGCTGCTGCTGATGGGTTAGTGGTTAGTTCCGGTGGCCATGGTGGGGTGCTTCCCACCAGAATGGATCCTTGCATGGCACGCTCGGTTAGTGTCCATGGATGCACTCAGATGCAGAGCCAGTCATCAATGCCTGCCCAAGGTTGTTATTGCCTTATCCTGATTTGGTTTTTTATGAATGGTGATTTACTGATTTACGCATAATTTATCAATCAAGTGATGCTTAAGCTTGAGAAATGCTTTTGTCTATGCGTCCTAATACTAGGGAATAGATAGATCACATGTTTCAATAGGGTGGCCCATAAGGATTTGCTGAACTGAATTTTAATGTACATAGTCCTGACTTTTAGTTAATCCTCTATCTTCTGTGAATTTCATGCTGTGTCATTCTGTATTGACTGGTTGTTGCTGGGTGATGCGAATGGATCTAATGGTTTTCTTAGACATCACAGATGATCTGTTGATATTTGAGACTTTTATTCTTTATGATGTTATTGCTAGTTTCCATGACATGAGGGTAGTGTCTGATTTTGAAAACATATTTCTGTGCGTATGAATTATGATCTAACATTTCTTTATTTTTGTTTTAATGTTAACCTGCAGAGGAGAAGTTTGATGGTTTCAAAGATGCGGGTACCAATGTATCTCTTGCTGTTTCAAGGAGGGACATGGCAACCCAGATGAGCCCAGAGGGTAGCTCTTGCTCCTCTCCCAATATGAGGCTTTCTTTCTCTGCTTCCACTCCGCCTGCCTTGCCTCTCACTGATTTGCACAGTGTCTCTTTCTCTAAAATGGATGTCAGAGATGTCCAGGTAGATGAACGTGTAACCATGACAAGGTGGTCCAAGAAACACAGGGCCCTATTCTCCGGTAGAGGTTCAGAAAATGTTGACAGCTGGAAGAAGAAAGAAACAAGCACTCAACCTTCATCTTGGGACATTTCTGAAAGGCCAAAGACTGTTTCAAAGTATGTATACTATTGTATTACTACATCAATTTTGTTCAATTTATTAGGTGAATAAAGGGTAATGGCTCAGAAGTCAGAACAACTTTAAACTAAAACTAATAGATCATATAGAGGATTTTCTATTAAGAAGTGAAGTTTTTCTTTTGAAGTCAACTCTTTTGTTTCCCCATTCTGCTCTATACAAATGCTATGAGTTACCTAGATATTATAGTTGTTGATGGTAACACAGTATTGGAGTTAAGGAATTTTGTGGTGATGGATTAACTGAATTAGATATGTCATTGGCCTTGAAATGATTTAATTAAAATGCAAGTGTGCAGGGTAGTCAATATTCTCTCTTTATCACCAGCCAAATATCACACAAATTGTCCATTCTTATCCCGTTCAAACTAAGATATTAGAATTTTTTTAAGTATTTGATCTGATAATTTAACCCTTGAGAAAACTCATAATATACTAAGAAATACTTGCACAAACTTTATGCTGTATCTAAAATTCCAGCAATTTTTACTTGTCCAGGTCTAAAAGGGAGGAAGCCAAAATAACTGCATGGGAGAACCTGCAAAAGGCAAAAGCTGAGGCAGCAATACGGAAATTAGAGGTTAATTCCTAGTGTTTTCTTGCTTAGGAAATGTTAAAAAGAAATTCCTCTTAAATATCTATTATAAAAGAAACCACTTGAACTGACTGTATGGGTAATAATATACTGGCTTAAATAATCATCGAAGCAGTTATACTTGTTCAAGTAAATATTTTTATACAAGTTTCTTTCTAGGATTCTCTCTTATTTTCTTTACTTCAAAATGCAGAATAGTGTCCCTCTTTCCTTTAGTTCAATTTTGGTTTATCCTATGTTAGCTGTATTTCTGCCTAATGACTTGCTTTTCCTTTTGGCATAGTAAAGTAGTTTATTTGATCAATGACCACTCATCCATTTTCTTAAAACGATGAACAAGTTATTGAGTATGTTGTTGCGAAGGACAGAAGCGACCCATTGTCGGCTGTCTGATAGAATTAGGATGTCTTAAAGAAAGCATCATTATGTGTGTCTTGTGTCGAAAAGAAAGCCCTTTTTTCTTCATCATACAAAAATCAAGCATTAAATGGATTGAAATTTTGTTTATTCATTTCACAGCACACATGTATTTAGGTGAAGAATTAGAGAGGAAGGACAGAAAAAAATGGATCATAATCTCCTTATTTTTGCTATTTCAGATGAAATTAGAAAAGAAGCGAGCATCCTCTATGGATAAGATTATGAACAAGCTGAGGTTGGCTCAGAAAAAAGCTCAGGAAATGAGGAGTTCAGCTTTAGCCAACCAGGCCCATCAAGTTACTAGAACTTCTCACAAGGTTATATCATTTCGTAGAACTGGTCAGATGGGTTCTTTAAGTGGTTGTTTCACCTGTCACGCCTTCTAAGCTTCTCCAGCATTCTTTTCTGTTCAAGTGAAGGTCGGTAGTTTTTTCTGTACACCTTTTCCCAGTTGAGCGATAAGTTGTTTGCAAGTCTTCAATTTGGTATATTTTGATTTTGAAAACCTGTAAAGCAACTCACTCTTCAACACCATTTGTCAACATAATTTGAGATTTGAAAAGTTGGGTTTTTGTCTTGCTCTTTCTGATTAGTGGAAGTGTTATATGCAAGTTATGCAGGAATCTTTCAGATATCAATTTGACAAGTTTTTAAACAGATGCCCGCTCTTTTTTTCTTCTTTCAAACAGTGTTATCAAATATACGCCATGGCAGAATTTCATGGTGGATTTTTGTCTCTCCTCCATGGCTGATATCCCGCCATAATCCGCCATCAAAATTTGTTAAATATGGCTGATTTATGGCTCTCCGCCATGGTCTGCCATCTGCGGTTTACAACATTGCTTTCATGTTCAAACCCCTGCTTCCCCTTGAGTTTTGATAGGCTCATGTTTATTAGTCCCTCATCTAATTACCATGGAAATTTGCACTAGCTACATTCTTACTTTCTTATGCATTTCGATAAAAGGGTGTTACATGCCTGACCAGGTTTCGGAATTCAGAATGATTTAAATGTGCCACTTGTTAATGAATGAATGGTGGATAAAAGAGAGCAGCTTTACTATGTTGGCGCTAAATTGGTGTCATCGCGGTTTTACAATGCACGAAATACCAGCACCTTCGAAAGGTATCCGATAAAATCTACATTTCTTGTGCCCTTTACCCTTGTGAGTTTTGATTCAGTGATAAATAATATATGTATGTAAAGTAGGCCAAGCTTTAGAAATAAGCTTCTTTTTGTGTTTTGGTTTTTCTCTGTTTTACTTGACAGTTCAGTTCACTGTTAAATGTAATCTATTATCTATCTATAGTTGAACGATTAGTTAACCATAAATCTCTACAATTTAGTCTTTCCTTCTCGGAGTGATACATGCTTCAATTTGTTCTTCATTCGTAGTTTGATTTAAATTATTTTCCTGTTTCCTATCTCTTGCTAACTTTGCTTCAGGGATACAATTATTCGTTTCAGATATGCAACTGTGCTAACTTGATTTCATTTGCACAAGAATACGAGGATACCTAGGAAATGTGCTCCATCCATGGATCACTTCTTGTGACAAGTGGGCATTATCCATATATTCTTGATGTAATTCATGAACGAACATTCAGTGCATGTTTGTTTATCCATCCTAAAGAGTCAAAATTGGCTTTCCAACATAAAAATCGTGAAAGGAAGTGTTGTCATTGAACTGAGTTACACAGTGAAGCAAACACATTCTAAATATAGAAAGGAAAATGGTAATGAGGGAAAAGAAAAGTGCTGATTTTTGCTGGTTGGCATTAGTCAGCTTTGGAATCTAGTAGTGGACTCTGAAGCCCTAGATGAGCGGGTAAGGATCCCAATCGAGTGACATTGACGTAATCTGAAGGAGAATGAGCTGGCAATCCTGGAATTATCAATCCTAGGAGCCTGAACATTGCCATGAACCAATTCTGTCTATAGTCCATACCTCTGAAAAGTGGGATAAGAAAACCCCTTACAAGCTCCCATACTGCATTTAGGATCTTGGGTATGACCCAGAACAAAGAGAAATAATTCTTGTTTGGCTCCTCCTCTCGAACCTGGTTTCAATAAGTAAACCATATCAGCTAAACGAAACACTTATAGCGTGTTTAGATCAACTTCTATTCCCTCAGAATCAATTCTGAAAGCTAGAAGCTATCCACAAAAGTTTCTCCTCACAATTGGTTCAATTGATTCCAACTTTACAACCAATTGTATAATATTCTAAATATTAGAGGTGGCGTACCTGTCCAAGGTATAGGCTGTTGAAATAGAGGCAAGGACCAAAGTGCTTAAAGAAGAGGGTTTTGTCATCATAAGGGACCCTAGGCACCATGTCATTGCAGTAAACATACCTCAGGTACCTCACATCATACTTTCTCAACTTGTCCTTCATGTACTCCCCAAACTTGTGGTCACCTACTCTTGGTTGCCCAAATGTATAAACCCCTTCTAACCTGTCCAACAACCATGCTTCATCATGAAATGTGAGCACAGCAGCAAACAGAATGGCCAATGCTCCTCCCAAACTATGCCCTGTTAATATGAACTTTGCATCCTCGTTTGCCTCCAACAATGCTCTCAGCTTCTCTCTGATTGTGTAGTAAGCATAACGATGCTCGGTTTGCACTATCTCTTTGGGCCATCCATTGTTGTTCTGCACACCTAAAGCTCTCATGAACCCACCATGGACCTTACCTACATCGGGTAGTTCATACCATGAGATGTCCAAATCTGTTCTCCATTGGTCCGCATCAAATGGCTCTGTACCCCTGAATCCAACCACGATCAAGTTGGGTTCAGACTTGGTATCTTGCACTATCATGGCTCGTGTGGACCAAAGCTCTTGGTAATCTGCATGTCATCATTGCAATATAAGATCGGTAAAAAATTTATGGTAAAAAATTCATTTTTTTACATTAGAAAGATAAACTACATCCTTTATGATTGATTCCTAGATTTCCCCTCTCCAACCCATTTGTCCACCAGCTCTTACTACTTGAGCTATATTCTTCATGGCAAAAAAAAAAACCATACCAACTCATCACAATCATCCAGTTTCAAAAAAAAAAAAAATCACAATCATCCTACATTAAGCTAGTCAATTTCGAGGCAGGCTAGGTTGGGCCAAATCTAGACCGGACTTGAGTTTTGATAGCCCAACCTATATTTTTTATGGGACTAGCTACTCGGGATGACTCATCAGCCCTTGTGTATTTTGACACCCGTAGGAGCTAAGCCTCACAAACTTTTTTCTTTTCTCACAATTTAATCTCAGCTAAAATCTATTGATGTTTTCATTTTTTTTCACCAAAAATATTGGTAAACATATAAATAGTGATAAACACCCGACACTTGTCGTTTGTGGCTGTAGGTGTCATGATGTCTGCCCACTAATTGTATGTTTGCTGATCAACGCTCTTTTTCATCTCTTTCTTTCACAATATTTTATTTTTCTCTATATTTTCTTTCTTGCCAAACAAAGACTGAAAGCAATTATATATTTAAACAACAAAAAGAGAGAAAGGAAGAAAGATGTGGAGTATTAGAAATTGGGAGGCCTATACTCAACCACAAAAGCTAGCTCAAGAGTTGAGGTTTGCACTACCCTTATAAAGCTTATCTTGGCTCTATCTCTAGCCAATGTGGGGCTTCTAACACACCCCCTCACGTCCAGGATTGAACAGACTGGAACGTGGGATTAACAATGGGTGGCCCAATAATGGGAGGTCTCCACAACAAATGGATCTAGGATAGGCTCTGATACCATATTAGAAATTAGGAGGCCTATACTCAACCACAAAAGCTAGCTCAAGAGTTGAGGTTTGCACTACCCTTATAAAGCTTATCTTGGCTCTATCTCTAGCCAATGTGAGACTTCTAACATGGAGAAAAACCGTTGTAAACTTTCACAAGTCATAGACTAAACATGTCACGTGTGTATTGCCGTATTGGTATTGGTATTAAATAAAAGCAAAAGGTCAGACGTTTATAGGGCTATATGCAATAAATCCGCAATATCCTAAATATTTAATTTGAAAAACATTTTTAAATACGTTGCGGATATCTTAAGTAAGTATTTAAAAGGAGAATCATCAACTTCTTCTGTTATAAATAAAAATATAATAAAAAATGAAAAATGTTTTGATTGTCAATTAAGAAGATATATGTATTATAAAGCAATGAAGTTTTAACTTTTATGTGATGTTAGGTGGGATTCCGTGGGAACCAAATATGACTAAAAAAATTTGGAGGGCGGATTCCACGAAACAATGTTTCTCTGGTAAACTTTCTCATATTATTTTTTGTTTATTACCTTAGTTGACATAATTATAAAACATTACAATATTGATTATTTAATTCTTTACTTCTAACTTGATCACATTATAAATGATATGAAAGAGGAATATATTAACATGCCAATATATAATGTCAGCTAGTTTAGCTTCTAAGAAATCAACTTAGCAATAAAATATTTCCATGTGATAGGGCTTAATAGATGATTTACTTATGTATCAAATAAATCAAGTTAGCATTATTTTCTAAGAAATATTCAGAGAGCTCAATTACGTACCGTTCCAGAAGCTGTATAGCCCTAAGAAATCCATCTGGAAAAAGGGTAAAACAATCATAAAAAAGTCACAAAAAAATAGTTGCTAGCTGTTTATTCATATTAAACCATTAATTTCTTCGATCATGCAATATCATCCACTGAGAAAATTAAACCAATAGAAGTTCATTAAGTTCTTACCTCCCAATGATTTGTGACTGCGCTTTTAATGAATTGTTCATTCTCATACGAAAGTTTGGAAGCCATCATAGACAGCATCCCTTTGTACTTGAGATCCACTTGTTTAATGCTCTTGTCTAATTCAACTCGCGAGTCAAGGTTGCCCACCACGGACAAGAATGTTGCTGATGATGGTTCCGGTGTTATCATCTTTCCTGCACCACCAAATATATAGTGAAAATGTTACTCACACTTTCAGTTTTCATCAACATTCAATTGAAAACTACCGCTAATGTTTGCGGTGATTAAAAACCGTCGTTAAAGTCTATGTTAATAATGAAAACCGCAGAGACGGAACTAGAAAAATAAAGTCCGAGGGGAAAAAATGTATAAAAAAAATACTAATGTCGCACGCGCACACACTCACATGCACATGTAGCGATTAAAAATCATCATTAAAGTGTGCGTTAATAATGCAAACTGCAAGGATGGAACTAGAAAAATTAAGTCTGAGGGGCAAAAATATATAAAATAAAATAAAACTAATGTTGCGCACGCACATGCACGTGCACACACACATAAACCGTCTCTAATGTTTGTGACAATTAAAAACCGTTACTCACACATTCGGTTTTCATCAACATTCAATTGAAAACTGCGTCTAATATTTGTGGCGATTAAAAATCGTCGCTACAACTTATGTTGATAGTGAAAAACGAGTATCTACCTACAATCACGTACTCAATTGCATAATTATTCATGAATGCTATATAGCGAAGACTAGCAAATTAAATGATGACATTGACGAGGTTCACCCAAAAAAATTGTCTTTTTATGTAGCCGGTACACATCTTATCACTTATATTGTAAGAGAGAGTAACAAATTCCTCTTAAATTTAGAGTTATAAGAAGTTATGAACCAAATTACTCAATATAAGTTAGTGTTAGGTGACATATGATATAATGATTCTAATGTACAAATTAAGGTATTAGTTGTGAAATAGCCGATAATTAATTAGCTAGGAAATAAATGACATAAACAAATTTGTTATTTAATTTTTCTAGCTAATTGACAGCTATTTCACAACTAATTAGTGGTGTATCCTATTTTATGATGTACACTAAACAAAGTGGAATGGTATAATTCATAAAAAACGTCCAAATGACAGTGATGAGAACATAGAAAGAGAGAAGGTCCAATATGAGAAAACCTCTTATGATGTTGAGCAAGAGCCTCACCAACCCTCCATTACTTGATACACGATTGAGCCACAACTCAAACATGTCCCCTATCTTTTTCAACGTGCTTCCTGAGGAAACCAGGATCTTCTGCACCACAACAGAGATAAAGAGAAGCCATCTTTGGCGAAAATTTTCTGCCTTAAGCTCTATAGGGCACTCAATGAATTTTCTGTTGTTCAAGTTTGAAGAAAATAGGAGACGCACTAGATCCACAAGACTCGCCTCTTCTGGCTTCAGCAACAGGTATTTGCCACCAGATGGTTCTTCTTCAGAAGCCATAGCTTGAAGGAATGGCTTAACAAAAGGTGAATAATAAGGAAGAAGGTGTGACAGGGTTTGGATATATAATTATAATGGTGTCAAAGCCTCTCACAAGTAACCTTGTATTGCAACTTTGCAAGTACAAGTACTATATATATAGGAAATGCACTTCAGATTTTTTTATTTAAACATGAAAATTTAGGATAAAAGAATGATGTCTTAGTCTAAAGTAGAAAAAGGCAAAAAAAAAACTATAGGAGTAAGTAGCACTTAAAAGACTTATATTTTGTAACCAAAAAAAAAAAAAGACATATTTATTTGATGTCAAAGAAATAAGTAGGGGAGTTCAAACCTATAATATGTGAGATATAATACTCTATCATGCTCCAATTAACCAACATGTGGTTAATGAACTTTCAGATTTATAAATGTTCCAAGGTCCAGTATTAAATATATATTATTGAATTGTTAGGTCACAGATGAAGTTTGAAGGAAATTAAGGGTAGTATACGATGTATAATTAATTAGTGATTGTTGTTGTAAAGAGACAAGTCATGTATATATTAGTAAATGACTTGTATTTTGGTGTTTTGTCCTTGAATTGATCATTCTTGGCGGGTTTTGGTGGTCTAGTTTGGGGAGCAAAAATTATATAGCTTGCCAGGTCTTCCTTGTAGCGGGTCATTCCGGGTCAATGTTTGTTTATTGCCTAGTTGGCATGATATAGGGGCGAGATACACGTATTATAAGACTTTTAATTACATTTTAAATTTCCGCCAAAACGTGTTTATTTTGTTATTAGTCTTAGGGCCCGTTTGGTGCGACATATAGTATAAGGCCTGATAGTATAAGACCTGATAGTATTAGGCTTGATAGTATAAGCCCTGATAACTTTCTTATACTATCCAGCGTTTGGCTATACTCTGTATAATTTACCATATCGTTTAAGTTAATGCAATTTTATGTTTAATGAAGTATTGAATAATGATATATAATAAAAATCAAATATGGATGTGATTATAATGGTGGTGGCGGTGGTGATGGAAGTGGTGGTAGGTTGGTGGTGGTGGTGGCAATGGTGGTAGGTTGGTGTTGGTGGCGGTGGTGGTGACAGTGGAGATAGGTTGGTTGTGGTGGTGGCAGCGATGGTGGTTGTGGTGGTGGCGATGATAGGATGGTGGGGGTGGTGGTAAGGCGATGGCGGCTACGGTGGAGGCACTGGTGGTGGTGGTGGTGATAGGGTGGTGGTTGTGGTGTCGGTGGTGGCAATAGAGTGGTGACGACGACTATGGTGGTTGTGGTGTCGGTGGTGGCGGTGGTGGTGGCAGCGATGGTGGTTGTGGTGTTGGCGATGATAGGGTGGTGGTGGGGGTAAGGCGGCGGCGGCGACGGTGGAGGGTGGAGGCAATGGTGGTGGTGGTGGCAATAGGGTGGTGGTTGTGGTGTCGGTGGTGGCAATAGAGTGGTGGCGACGATTATGGTGGTGGTGGCGATAGGGTTGTGGTGGCGGCGATTATGGTGGTGGTGGCGATAGGGCGGTGGTGGTGGTGGCGGCGGCAACACCTGTGGTGACGGTAAGGAGGTGGTGGCGGCGGCGACGGTGATCGGGTGGTGTCGGCAACACCAGTGGCGGTGGTGGTGCCAATGGTGATGTAAGTTGGCAACAATGGAGGGTGGTGGTGATGGTGACTTATACGTCCCAACCTTATCATGCCTTATCCATCATTCACATGATGGATTAAATAATACGTCATTTTAACGTATAAGGGGACTTTGATGGATAAGCTTATACAATACAATGTCATCACCAAACAATGGATAAACTCATAATGTATTGTATAAGCTTATACTATCATGCCTAATACGGCGTGCCAAACGAGCCCTTAAACTGGGTGTTGTGGCATTCCTTGATTGAACGGATGGTTCATTCTTATCTTCCTTTCCGGTGTAACATAAGTATCTTTTACGAAAAACAATCATGTTCGAATAGCGATTTTTCCCACAAAACTCAAACCTGAAACATTATTTAAGGAGAATTCAAAAAAAAACATTATTTAAGGAGAATTAAACATGTATAACTTGAAACAATCGCTCATAATTTTTTTTTGTTGTTCATTCTTATCAAAACTAGATAAACATACATATATTCTATTTTTTCTTAAAGACTTAAACTATTAGAAGAATAAATACGTTGAATAAATTTATTATCTTTAAACAGATAAATAGTAAAAGTGAATGGTGTAGTAACTTTTCAGTAACAAAAAAAAAGAATGTTGTAGTAACTTTTGAACGCATGCACACATACACATTGAGCTCGAGGTTAGGGATCGAATTGAAGAAATTTCTTTATGCTTTATTTGATAAATTTGATAAAATTAGGATTCGAAGTTCCGTTTTCTGATTGCGCGTAATCACATTCACGCATCTTGAAAAAGAAAATGAGTTCAGTCATATATTATATGATGATGCTCCCGTTTACTACTCAATAAATAGACTTGGTCTTAACCATGAAAACGGCTGGAAAAAAGTCCATGACTGAAAAGAAAACAGAGCAAATGGTTCTCCCGTTGGCTGCTCAATGTTTTGGCCAGGTCATGTTTTAGGTCTTAAATTTCTTCATTTAACAATTCATCGCCACCATTAGGTCAAGGTAGTGTTAGGAACACACGATGAAACGAAGAATTTACGCTCTCTTAGCTAGGGTTTTCTAATCTTTGCCTAGATCTAGAAACGGAGAGAGCATCGGAGGTAGCCTAGAGGATGATGGCGCGGATGGCGGTAGTGGTGGAGCAAATGATGAAGGCGACAGACCGGATCGGGGCGACGAAGCTCTAACTTCAAGAGATATGTAGGGAGACAAAATCAGTGCGATCCATGCATGGAGATGATGGTGAATCCCATAACTTAACCATGCTCTTCATTAATGGTATTCCAGATTCGGTGGGTTCTTATCAGGTTAAAGACTTGTTCGCTAAGTATGGGAAGGTCTCGACTCTCGAGCGTTTTCGTTCAGAGATTGGAGAAGCATGGGAGGGTTTTCAATTTTGGATTTCCCCTGTTCGTTTCTAGGGGTTGTGCCTTTTCGATCTTTTCCGCTTACCTGTGGTTCGCCTATGTTTGCTTCTAGGCTTGCTCTATCTTTGTGCTCTCTTTCAGGGGTGACAACAATTTTATCTGTCCCTATTAGGTCTCTAGCGTGGAGCTTAGCTCAATTGTAGATGGTTATATCTTTGAAGAAGATCATTTTCTCGGGCTTGAAGAGAACATACGCTCAAATAATGGTAGTAGGCCTTGTTAGGTCTCTAGGACTATTTCTAGGTCTATTAGCTCAAGAAAAATAGGCGGCCTAGGAAATTTTCCGTAGAGGTATGATTGAGGTTACACTGGTCAGGAACAATCCCTCGATTCTTCTAGAAGTTCTAGACGCTCTAGATTATGATAGAGCATTGACGAGAGCGAGACGAGCACTAATGCGGGTGAAACCTCTTGATCTTTCTTATGAGTGCTATGACGATGAAGTCATTCAAGCTATCGCTAAATGTATTAGGGATCGCAGATCCAATAGAAAGATTTGATTATGTTCGGCTTTTGGCATTATTGTTTGTTGTCTGCTCTATCTTGTTTAGACTGCTCTTGGTTTTGGATGTTTTGTTTTTGTTTCCTTTGGGTACGTGTTGTGTGCAATGTCGGGGCTTGTTGTTTTTTGTCAGGTTAGTTCTCCTAGTTTTTTGTTTTGGTTTTATCAGATGTTTGTATCGGATATCATTGGAGAGTTGTTCTATTTTTATTGACAATTTATATACGTAATTTTTGCTTTTAAAAAATAGACCATGTCTATCTTAATATATAAGCTACGAATTTGAATTCTCTCCTACAAGTATTCTCTCTAGCACTTTGGAGCAAAATCTCACTTTTAATATTTATTTTTAAAGGCAATGTTTGATTTGAAGTGAGAGGACAATTAATTACTTTATTGTTTAACTTACATTTTCACATTCGTGCGCCGTGTAATGACTGGAGAAGATACAAATTCATAAACTACACGGTCGTTGAAGTCGAAGACATGTAGATATTGTTGTTGATTGTTAGTTGTCATCTTAATTCTTAGAAGACTCGAACTATTTAAGTTAATAAATAAAAGATGAGGAAAAGAGCAATGAAGGATGCAAGAGGAGAAGTCAAACATTTGCCTATAAAAAAAATTGTATATTTGCAATCTTTATCTTTGCATTTACTTATTTTTCCTTCCCTTTTTTTCGCCTATAAGCCCTTTATTGAGTAAAGATCATCGATACTACTCCTTATCTTTCATGCTAATACCCTTATAAAGATCCTTATCAATTATCACTAAAGAATGGGCCTGACCATTCACATGCTTTGTGTTAGGTTTGGGCCTGACTACATGATTCACTTGAGTTGGTACATAGGTAAAGACTTTCTTTTTGAAAGTATACATAGGTAAAGATTTCATTGCAAGGTTCTGACTTCTGACCGGTTCGCACCTCACATGTTGCATTTGATTTGGCCCAATAGATAAGACATGATTCTGCTGGCTCAGTGAACATGAGGCCAATGAGGCTTCATCATTTTTATATGTGAATCCCCTTTTGACACAAAAAAACAGAATTCCCTTAAATTTTCAAAAACAATGCTTCTTCATTACTCCCTCCATTACATAAAGTTTATTGTTTTCGATCATCTTTCAATATCCCAAAATGTTTGTTGTTTTAGAAAGTTAATGTATTTTTGCTATTTTTTTTCACCTATACCTTCATTTAATACATTTTCTCCCACTTATCACATTTCATATTAACCAACCATAACTCTTCTCTATTAATTACATTATTCTTCTTTACGTTCAAAAAAAAAATTACATTCTTTTCTATCTAAGTATAATTTAATAGTTGCACATCATACTAGTAAAATTAAATAAGAGCAATCTAGTCAAATTATACCATCAATAATTGTTCTTTTAGTCTTTGTGCCACAACTTTAAACTATAAACTTTTTGGAACGGGGGAATATTTAGTTCCTAACTAAATATTTGACGTGGAGAAACATGTAAGATGAAATGGTTGACCACCGCAGATGGCCATCACGTGGGGTTGCCGAGGAAAATTAAGTCGTCATCGCCGTGCAAAGTTACCACCGAGCAGCCTGTGTCAGATTGTCACATGGATTTGCATCATCTGCCACTGCCAGTATATCATTATCACTCTTCCTATTCATCTCCGAGCACACACCGCCACACACACATTACTCCAAGCACTTTGCGTCAGAACAAAGGTGGATGCGCCAAAATGTGAAAAAGTTTTCTCAAATTCTTTATTCCCCATATTTGAACCGGAGATATGATATAGAAAATGTGTATGTGAGTAAGTGAGTATGGGAACATATTAAAACTATAAACTATAAAAGCTTTTAGCAAATACTAACACTTTGTTTGGTTTAAGAGAGAATGAGAGAAGAGACAAAAGAGAGAAGATGAATAATAGAGAGAAATAAGTGAAAATGTAATAGTTTTTGTAGGTTGTTTGTTATGATAAAAGAAAAAAAAAATGATGTGGACAATCTATCATCTCATTTGATTTAGTAGAAAATGATGGATATAATGTTATTTTGTAGGAAATGATATTTTTACTGTAAAATATTTAAATATATATAATGTTTGAGATGGATTGCTTGCGGTTGTTCCATCGGTGGAAGAAACCTCCTAATGGTCGATCTCATTCATCTACTATTTTGCATGATTGCTTTATGTTAGTTCGTTATTTTGATTTTGTGGACTTGTCTTTTGTTCGTCGTTGTGGCAATTTTGTGGCTGATTTCTGATTTCCTTGCTGGTATCGCTTCCAATTTTACAGACATGGTTTGGTTGGAGGAGGTGCCAACTGCCAAGTGAGGCTTTACGTTTTGTGCACTCTAATGTAATAGCTTCTATGCCTTCTTTTGATTAATATATTTGCACTTCCATTTAAAAAAAAATAGTAGTATAATAATTGAAGGTTAAAATAGTAGAGTGAGAATAAAATATTAAACTCTCACGCACTACTAGAAAATACAGGATTTAGTGGCGGATGACAATAAACCGCGGCTAAAATTTGTACTTCCCGTCGGTTGCTTAACCGATGTTAGATACTAGCGTTTTTAATATACTTAGTGGCTGTTTGAACCGACGGGAAACTATGACCGTGTGAAATCGATTTTGTTCCCTCCTTTATTTCGCGCTCAATGTCCTCATAATCTCAGATACGGTCACCGACTCACCATGGCATTTTCATGCTCTCAAACATTCACCATTTCAGAGCGTTAACCCTAAGTCACTGGGAAAGAAGATGAAGAAACAAATGCTCGACATTCTCAGGGAAGGTGAGTTCGAATTCGAACGCCATATGCAATTTTGTTATCAATCTCGATTTCGATCTCTCCCAATTTTGATCGATCGATCGATTCTGATCTTATATACAGGTTTGTGAGATGCAATGATCTGCGATTGAGCGCTGACAATTACGGTTTCTCCGGCAGCGCCGGCACTGAGAACCTCTTCTTGCGGTGGTTGGGTGATGTGCCAGTGCAGGATGATGTTGTACGCGATCCACGATTACCTGTAGCAGCACGCATGCGAGCTCGACTTCAAGGTGAGTAGTTTGATGTGTTCATTATTTCTTTCGCTTTACTCCTGGTTCTTGTAGATATTTTTTGTGATTTCATCGTTTCCTTTCAGATTTGCTTTTCTCTTTATGTAGTTGTTAGTTACTTTTATCTATCTTTCTATTCCCTCATACTATTACAGCTAGTACCGATACTCTGAATCTGAATATGTACCAATTGTAAGCTAAGAGCACTTAACTTACTCAGATAATGTATTTAGGCTTTTTAAATGCAAAAACCAATCATTATGTTTAGATGTTCTCTCTTAAAACAAGTTTCAGGTTTCCTTTGCTTCAATTTTTATTAGCAAGTGTGGTGCCATGTGTGAGGGTCTAAGAAGAACTAACCAAAATGCAGCCATATCCCCACAAATATATATATGAGAGTATGTGTTTTAGATATTGGGTATATAACTATATATTACTGATGTCTTGTTGTGTTTAAGAATGGTTTTGCAGGTTCATATAACTATAAAGAAGCTTAGGTCCAATGGTAAAATTGAAGAATCCAAATGAATGTAATGTTAATCTATGGTTATTTTCATTAATTTCACCATTCTTAAATTTCAGTAATAACTTGCCTTTATTTTGATACATTGGAACTGATATGACCAGTCCACATGGAATATGGCCTTCTATACTTTGCTCATATGGCCTTCTATATTTTTGAAACTTAGGATTTAGGAATTGTAACCAAGTTCCTTCAACTCCTCAACAGTAGAAAATGCATAAACAATCTGAATTTCTTTGTTCATAAATAATGTGATGCTGTTATGTTTTGTTCTCAGTGCATGAATGAACTAAAGGTTCTAATTACAATGTTGCATGACAATGTGTCCCCCGTATTATTGGTTCAAAGACTGTAACTGATTAGAATAGTGTCCAATAGCCTGTTGTTCATTTATTCAATAGGTTATAACTCAAAAATATTCACCCTATTGGATGCCAAGCAGCTTCAGCCCAAAGATTCAGCAACAAACCAAAACATGGCAAGATGGAAGAAAAGTGCATTCTCTTGGGCTTGAAGTAAAGTCTAGCTTCTAAAATCTTTTAGGTGGGCTTCACTAGCTCATTGCCTTCCTTTTTTATTCTCTTTCATTTCTCAGTATCTCTTAGACCGTTTCAATTCAACTGCAATTTTTTATCATTAAGAAACAGTATGAGCTGTATTTAATTTTTGAGTAAGTGCAAAATTGTATATTGATTTTCATTTGGACATTGGTGAATTTGTTCCCTAAAAGTTATTTCATAAGTTGTATCTAGTTTAATTATCCTTTTTTCTCATGAGATTTCTTCTATGATGTCCTATTTTTCAATTTGGCTGATATGGGGAATAAAGAGCATAAATTTGCACAATTTCATTGGAGAACTTGGCAGATCGTATATTCATTTGTGGAATTGAATATGCCATTTATGTTCAGCTTTCTCTAACTTTGTGTCCTTCTATGTGCACAAGTTCCATAAGCTCTGAAATCTTTGTCTATTGCATCAGGTCTAGAATGCTTACAAGAAATCAAATTGGAACAGCTCACTTCTTTGAATAATTTTGTTTGTCTGCCTTGGAAGGTATCCTTCTTTTGGTTCATCAGCTTTTGAGTGTGTAGTTTTTTTTGTATCTCTTTTATTTGATAAATGATTTTACAATATCACAATTTGTCACATATAAGTTAGCTAGTATGAATTCAAGTGTAGCAAGTAATTTAGAGATAGAAAATTAATCTATGTTGCAGTAGTTCCTTCTAACTTTTCACACTACAAATTCTCTTCCAATCAAATAATGTTGGAGTGCTAGATGCCTAGAACTAATGCTATAAGTTCTTTCTCATATATATATATATATATATTCAGAATCCATCAGGGGGTGATTTATGGGAGCAAAAAGGATATGCATAATTTGCGGCGGTTCAAATCGCCGCTAACAGTACTGTGAATTTCTACCTAGGTCGCGTCGGTTTCAACCGACGTTGAATTTGGATTGTAACTTTGCGGCGGTTCAAACCGCCGCTAACAGTACTGTGAATTTCTACCTAGGTCGCGTCGGGTTCAACCGACGTTGAATTTGGATTGTAATTTTACGGCGTTTTAAACCGCCGCTAGGATATAGCGACGGTTGCTAAAAACCGACGTCATGGTGACTCGCAGCGCAAGAAACAGTGACGGTTGGACAACCAACGGGAAGCTTTTTTGCGGCGGTTTAAACCGCCGCTATTTACAACTTCAACCGCCGCTAAATAGTGCATTTTGGTGTAGTGACGTGCTCTTCATTTTGAAGGAAATTTATGCAAACCAAGTTTCTGCAATAGAGATGAGTTCATACTCCTACATGTTCATAAATCTACACCTCGTTCAAGCAGAACCAAAGATTACCGGTGCAGGGCACAGAGGCACTTACCCTCCGCGTTGGGAAAGTTGGATAAGATCAATTTATGCTCCTTTTACTGACGAAATTCGATTCATGGAGATACAACAAGGGTTGCGAGAACAATTAGATGTGGATTCGTTCCCATGAAAAGTAAGTACACGCTAGCATGTGAGTACTTTCATGGGACGTTTGAGGCTTGGGGTATCACGAGCTTCGGTGGTGCAGATGCACTTGTTTGCAGAGCTTTTTTTTCCACATTAAAGGGGAATGCACTGAGCTGGTTCAAGCACTATCAAAATTCTTAAAAGATATCTCCTAATATGATAAAGGAAAGAGATCGGAATGTTCAGACCAGAGTTTGGGGTTTATCTGAAATCCACAAAGGAAGACTTGATTGACTTTGAAACAAAGCTGATAGGATTCACAGGGGAATCGAGTCCCTCTTAAGAATTATATCGAAATAAGGATGACGACGGGGAAAAGAAAAACCAATTTATCGATCAAAACCTTAAAGTGGCAGAGAAAGAGATCTCACTAAAGAAAGTATGAGTGAACACTAGAAAGAGAACTCATAAATAAAGTCAAAGAATCTTAAGGTGAACAAAATCCCATCGCTAGTCAAAAGTTTAATTTTGCAATTGAAGTGGATTTAACACACTGCTCTCCAGCAGATTATGTGAAGTACACTTCACAAAATAAGACTTTTCTCGTGTTTCATTTATAAGTTTATTTGAATTTAATAAAGCTTATGTGAATTCCAGAAGGATTCTATTCTCTCTTTCTCTCTCATTTTGTATATGAAGACAAAGGTTCCAAGCGGAAAACAAGTAACCCGAAAGAGATATAATAGCATGTGCCGGGAAGAATAGGACATAAGTAAATCGAAAGGGATATAGTCTTGTCTTCCTCAGGAGAACATCAAACATAAGTAACCCAAGATGATACAGTCTCCCGAGCGGAGCAAGTATCCCGAATGAGATATAGACTTTCTCATCTCGTTAAAGACAAGATAAAGTAACCTAGAAGAAATATTGTCCGAAGAATGACAAGCAAAGACTTAAATATGATTAGTACGTACATCTATACATGAGTGATTTAACTCAAATTTGCTCATGAGTTATTTAGATCATTCATTGTGTGTCTACATTCCAATATATCTATGTCTAGCCGCTGATTAAGTAACATAAAAGTAGAAAATTGTAAAATTGAAGATAAGACAATGTTAGAAAAAAAAAAGAACATAAATAGGATAAGAGAGAAAATGAGTGTTAATAAAAACTCCTCTCAAACCATAATCATGTGACATGTAATGTATGCTCAGCATGCATCTCTAAAACAGTTCACACTCTGAGTTTGATAACCTTTTGTTGTCGGAAGATAAGAAGCAGGGAATCCAACCCTGCTGCAGCTATTAGCGGCGGTTAGTCTCTGCAGCTATTAGCGGCGGTTAGTCTCTGCAGCGACTGAACCTGCTTCTTGAGAAACTTGAGGTAGTGAATTGCTTCATCAAGCATAGAAGCAGTGTCCATCTTGGTTCCACCAGGGACCATCCTCTGCAGTATCCTGATCCTCTCGCTGATCCTCCCTCGCCGGAGCCTCGCCGCCACGCTCTGAGGGTCCTTTGAGATCTTCACGTTCCTCCGCTTCGGCGGCTTCACTGACTCTGAGTCTATTACAACCGGTTGCATCGCCGCCATCCTGAATATCATCTCCCTCATCGCCGCCATCGAGCTGCTTTTCTCTGAATTCAGCAACTTGGGTTCTTCTGGGGTTTGGTGATGATCTTGTTCTGGAAGAACAGGGGTCATAAAAGTATAGAGTTTATTAGGGAAAGAGGGTGTGGTTGATGATGGGAAGTGATGAGTGAAGGTAGACCAAGGAGTTGGAGGGTTATTGTTATTGATTGAAGTTGCGGAAGAGAATATTTGTGGCGGTGGAAAACTTGTCACTGTGTTGTTGTTGTTGCCGTGAGATGCAGGGGATTCAGGGGAATGGTGCATCCACATCGGCATAGTGTGCATCTTGTCATCATTCAAGTTTGCTGAGTTGATGGTGTTCATTTATGAGATAAGATTTGGAGTTTTGGTGGGGGAAGAACAGAGAAGAGAAGTTAGAAGTTGGAGGAAAAGGATGGACTAGTATTTAAAAGGGGAATGAAGCAGAGGAGCTGAGATCAAGAAAATTACTAACAGATGTAGAAACAATAATGTTTTCTGTTGAAAATCTATATACTTATTATTAAAATAAAATCCTTATCTAGAAAAAATTAACACATAACACTCCCAGAATGATTTTCTTCCCACCCCTCTCTCTCTGGCTGACAAGTGTCACAGACAGAGAGACTTGAATAAATTAAGAGTAAAAAACACTCACCCCCTCAAGGTTTGTGAGAATAACACTTAACTTCATTCTTATCCAAAATATACACTCCACCCCAATAATAATCTCATAATTACACTTAGCTCAATTATTCTCTGAAATCTTCACTCCACCCCACCCCTTTAACACCATCAAAAAGATGCTAACGGAATATTCCTTTAACTCAAATTAATTAATTAAAATATAAATGATAAATAAATTACATTATCCTCTAACCAAATAATAATTGTAATATAATTTTGTAAATATTCTAAATATTTATAAAATATTTTAAATACCTCCAAATAAAAAATAATAATTAAACTTGATGTTTATTATGGTCAAAATATTTCTCTCTCTAATATAACTCAAATTTAAATATGGAGTATTTCAGTCAAAATATTTATAAAATGATGAGTTCTTAATACCTGTGTATAACCTTAAACAACTTATATTTTAGAACTTAAAATGTCATGTGCTTAAGTGCTCATACAACCTAATAACTAAGGTAATCACATATCGTCATAACACAATTATATTTTTAAAGTTTAGAAAACTTATTGACAAATTTTTTTAGTAAACTTAGTGGTAAAGTTTTTGAGTTTTGATGGTTCTGACATTGAGTTAAGTTTTGCTAAATTTGTGATGGAAAATGTTGTTGCCTTGAAGAGGATGATTTCAAACTTAGCTGGAAGCTACGTAACTCAGATCCGGAAGAAGTAAAACAGAAGTTGTTCTCGTTTAAGAAATGTTCTAGTTCTATGAATTTGAAATTACACCAAGAAGACCAGAACATGCTTTATTGTAGATCATTTGTGCTGCCCTCCAAATAACAAGGATTTGTTTACTTGAATGAGCAATGATTATCTCGTGCTACTTTTTTTTTTAAAAAAAGTATATTTATTATTTAGTTAGAAGATAATGTAATGTATTTATATTTAAATTAATTAATTTTGAGTTAAAAGAATATTCCGTTAGCATCTTTTGGATGGTGTTAAAGGGGGTGGGGTGGAGTGTAGAATTTAGAGAAGAATTGAGTTAAGTGTAATAGTGAGATTATTATTGGGGTGGAGTGCATATTTTGGATAAGAATGGAGCTAAGTGTTATTCTCACAAATCTTAAGGGGAGTGAGTGTATTTTACTCATAAATTAATTATACAAACTGATTACCCCATAATTTTGATTATTTGTCTCCTATTAAATGGTCTCTCCAAAGTAGAATTCATGCACATCCCAATATAAAGGAGCTATGAATCAACCAAAAGCCCACAACAATGAACTTTGCTATTCCTTGGCTAAATTAGCTTTAATTCAGGGGAAATACTTTGGGCATTAATGTTTGATTGATTCTAACCCATAATAAAATAATTTGGTAAATAAATGTGAGATTTTCTCTAATTAACCAGTATTTCCTTAATTAAACACAAATTTTGAATTAGTGATATTTTATAAAAAAACTGGATTAAGGTTTGTTTTTTAAAAAAACTAATCTCTGCTTGATTTATTTCAAAAAAAAAAAAAAACGGAAGAATTGAAGGAAATAGAGCAAACTGAATTCATTCCTCCATATTTTCCCAAAATCTGAATATGAACCGCTAAATTGACGGAGATTTTAAATAAGGAATGATTTAAACCAAATTGCACATCGTTATTTCCATCAAGTTTTCAAAAAAGGAATGATGGTAATATTTTCCAAAACATATTTTAATCAAAGTCAAATAATTAATAGTATCAAAAAAAATTTCAAGTAAAACTGAATAAAATCTTAAGTTTTAATTAAGTTTTGTCTCGAGTCTTAACGGGTGATTATTAGTTATGGAAAAAAATTATAATGAATTAGTTGTCAAATAAAATAAATTGACCAGATTAAAAATTGACACTTAAATTAGAGAGAATTAGTTTTTTTATTATGTGTTAATAATTGACAACCAGATTAGTTGACACTTAATAATTAAAAAAAAAAATTTAACAACCAGATTAAAAATTGACACTTAAATCTATAAAAAAAATTAATTATTTTTTATGTTCCACGTTTGTTTTTATTATCTATAGATGAGAGAATTAGTTGTCAAATAAAATATAATCAATTATGGTAATATGATGTAATTAAGAAAATAATATGGAAGATAAAAATTGTTTTCTTTCCATCATTACCTAATTTAAGTGCAAACTTTTTCCCTTATATACGGTCTTGGTTGCTTTTTCCCCTAACATATTTCTAACCTTCTCTGGTCTGCTAAAAAATTCATCCACCATGGAAAATATTGAAGACTATCCATGGCTGCACCACAAGCATTGGGTTCCTATCCTAAGTTACAAGTGGCGGGTTTGTTTATAATCACAACTCCTATGAATTTCTCTTCCCTTATCGTATCTAAATATTTAACCATCTCTTTTATTTCACTTATGCAGCGTCACAGAGTTATTTCGAAATCTTTTGTGCGTGATTTCAAGGATGAGCTCAGCGACCAATGGACGTTGATCGACCCTGTTGGGAATACTCATGTTGTTGTATACAACATGAATCCTTCAGATCCTAAACTGACAGACGGATTTTATGCGTTGCGTGACTTCTACCAGATTGAAGAAGAATGTCTTTTCGATCTCCGGTTTGTTGGTGACTCTGTCTTCCATTTCCAGGTTAAAGATTATCTGGATAAAGAAGTTCTCTATCCCAACACTGAACAACCGAAAATCCCTTTGCATGTTGACAATCCTGGCATGAATGATGTTCGGGTTGTCGACGTTTCTCAAGAGGGGCCTATTGCAGACGAGGTGTTACCCCTTCATCAGAATGAAGGGCCAAATCCTGAGCCCGTCATCAGTCCAGAATTCAATGGTCAATATGAATTAATATGGACTCACACCCTTAGCACATGTCAAGCTAAGCGGTACATGCTGGTGTGTTTAAAGTTACATTCAAATATATTTATCTTACTTGGACAGTTTGCACGAATTCTTTTTTGTTAATGTATTAACTTCCATTCTTTTTCCGTTACAAGTAGCATGCTCCTAAAAGGGTTAAGCAATACCTTATTCAAGCGGGTGTTCAAAGGTGGATTTTCATTGGGAGTTCCGGTTCAGAGGTAAAGTGTAATGTCATCATTCCTTGAAGTAAGAAGTATGCGAAGATAGGCGGTGGTTGGAGAAGCTTCTGCGATCTTAATAATGTCCAGCCGTTTCAGGAGATTACCTTCAAGTTTACAAATGCACAAGCCAGGATTGTTCATGTTAGTTAAGCTAGCATGTGTAAGTTGCACGTTCATGGTTCGCATATTTGTTATCCAATTACAACAAGAATAGAGATTGATGATGAAACATCTCTCTTTTGCAGAGAGGATCTGGAGAAAGTCCTGTCTTCTCGGCCACAAGAAGTTTGGAGAAAGTCCTGGTCTCTTTTATGTGATGGCATTTTATATGACAGAAGGAAAGCACTCAACATTCCAGGTATTCAATCATTTATAAAAATGTTTTGAATGTAATTAATGCAGTTAGACTAAAAATGTTTTGAATGTAATTAATGCGTTATTAATGCAGTAAATTTGGTATTTTTTTTAATAAATATGGTTTTTTTTATGCTACAAAGGTGGAAAAATACCTTTATTTAAATTTAAGTTTTTTAAATTCTAATAATCATAAATTCGTTTGATTATTTATTGAGTAAAATTTAATTCAGAAAAAAATCATTAAATGCGTGATTAATACTATTTTTTGTAACCGTGACTTAAATTACATAATTAAATCATTGTAATTAAGTAAAATAAATAAATTTTGTCATGAATTTTTAAAGATAAGTCAACCGAATTAATGAAAAACTTTAACAGATTTATTCTAAAAATAATTGAACGTAATTAATGCAGTTTACCTATTTTGTTATTTTGAATTTCGTATACAATAATTCGTTATTAATGCAATAAATTTGGAATATTTATAATAAATGATGGTTGTTAATATTTTTAATGCATTAAAACCTAATTAAATTATAATTTCCTGAAATTAAGTATTTATTTTTAGTAGCAGGGGAGTATCACCAATTAAATAGAATTTATTTTATTTCTAAATTTTAACAATCAATTTGTTAAAAGAAAGTCAAGCATTAAATCAAGATTTTTTCTACCAATTAATTACAGGCTGAAAACTTAAACGGTCATCCAATTAGAGGTTGTAATCAAGTTTATGTTTCTTTTATGTCTTTTAAAACAATCAACATTCATTTTAGCATGCTTGAATAAATTAATACTAAAACATTCATACCTCATATTCCATAATTAAAAACTTAAATGATTTTCATATTTATTAATGAATGAAACCATTAATTTACCACCCACAAACGCATTTGTTTAAACATAATAAACCACTTAATAAACCTTACTATTTTGTCTTAATTGTGATGGATGACTTTTAAAATTAAATTAGTGTTATTGATTTTGTTATTCATTAATTCTAATTTAAAAATATTTTGTTATTCATTCAGATCTGCATATAGATGATGAAGAATTAAAGAACCTATGTTTGATAGAGATTGAAAAAATACTTCAAGGAAATAGAAGGTCATTGAAGGAATTTCCATGTTTGCCATATCCTAAATTTACTGAAGCATATAATTTTGAAAATAGATTCGTTGCAGATGAGTTGAATTACAATAAAGATGAAATGCTTAAGATTCATGAAGAATTGGTTTGTTGCCTTACTTCATAGCAAGAGGGAGTTTATAAAAATGTTTTGAATGCTGTATTATCTGATAATGGGGGATTCTTTTTTCTATATGGTTTTGGAGGAACTGGAAAAACATTTGTTTAGAACACCTTATCTGCTGCTTTGCATTCAAGGGGCCTTATTGTGTTAAATGTCGCATCCAGCGGAATAGCATCGCTGTTGTTACCCGGAGGTAGAACTGCTAATTCGAGGTTCTCTATTCCTATTTCAATAAATGAGATATCAACCTGTAATCTTCGTCAAGGTTCCCCAAAAGCTTAATTGTTGAAAAAAGCAAGCCTAATTATTTTGGATGAGGCACCTATGTTGAACAAACATTGCTTTGAAGCTTTGGACAGATCTCTAAATGACATTATAAAGACTAGATCTAAATATGGTTATGACATTCCATTCGGAGGGAAAATTGTTGTACTAGGAGGCAACTTTAGACAAATACTCCCAGTTATTTCCAAAGGAAGCCGTTCTGAGATTGTGGGATCTACTATCAATTCTTCATATCTATGGAAGCATTGCAAGGTAATGAAGTTGACTGTTAATATGAGATTGCAAAATGATAACTCATCTTCTTCAACATCAGAAATAAGAGTTTGCTGATTGGTTGCTTCAAGTGGGAGACGGAACAGTTACAACTATTGATAAAGCCGAATCACTCATTGAGATTCCTCCGGATCTCCTTATTGAATATCGTGTAAGGATCCCTTACTTGAAATAGTAAATTTTGCATATCCGAAACTTTTGTTAAATTTGGAAAAAAATTCATTCTTCCAAGAAAGAGCAATCCTTGCACCAACACTTGAAAGTGTAGAGGAAATCAACAACTTTATGTTAGGTATGATTCCTGGTGATGAAACAGAGTATTTGAGTTGTGATACTCCATGCAAGTCAGATGAAGATTCAGGTGTCAATGCGGAATGGTTTACATCTGAATTCTTAAATGATTACAAATGCTCCGGAATTCCAAACCATCAAATTAAACTGAAACCCGGTGTCCCTATCATGCTCATTCGAAACATTGACCAAGCTGCAGGGTTGTGTAATGGCACTCGAATGATAGTCAACGCTTTGACTAAATATATAATTGTTGCTACTGTTCTAAACGGAAACACGATGGGGGAAATAGCCTTTATTCCAAGGATGAGCTTAACTCCATCTAATTCTGACATTCCATTCAAATTCCAGCGCAGACAATTCCCTGTTACCCTATGTTTTGCAATGACTATAAATAAAAGTCAGGGACAATCTTTATCTCATGTTGGACTATATTTGCCAAGGCATGTCTTTACTCATGGGCAATTATATGTTGCACTATCAAGAGTTAAATCTAGAAAAGGTTTGAAAATACTAATCCTAGATGACCAAGGAGTAGTTTCTAACACTACCCGCAACGTTGTCTATCAAGAAGTCTTTGAAAATATTTGATATGTAAGTGCTGTTTTTTACTACAATTTTGTTGTGTTTATATTTTTTTAAATACCAAATCTGATATGTCTTTGTTTTAATTGTTGACAGTATAAATAAATGTCAAGCAGCTTATTGGCCATTCCTGGACTTAAAGGATAATTTCGTTGCTATAAGGTTTGTTTTTAATTTTTAAATGATATATCAACTTCATCTTTGTTTTGCTTACTAATTATTACTCTGATATCTACTTTTTTTATTGTAGGTTATGAGACTCAAATATTGAATTGGTAGCAAAATTCAACTTCAAGTCTGAAGTCATTATAACTGAACATGGACAGCAAATTCTATTAAGCGATTATGTTGTCAACATTTTTGTGATTTTTTAATTTTTTTGTTATTTCAACGCATTCCGTAAAAACTTGGATTTATAATATTGTTCATGTGTTGACATCGGTAGGCCATACAACGAATTCTATTTAACAATTTTACGTTGGTCTATTCACATACATGTTTGAACCTATTCTCTGTTATTTGATATTTTACAGATATATCTACACAATAAACTTAATCGCCGTGCAACGTTGCACGGGTGAAAATGACTAGTAAATAATAGATTAATATATAATGTGATGTGATAGAAGTAAATATATAAAGGAAAAAGTGTTATTTGCGAGTCCAATATGTTATGATCCACCAAATCAGGACTCATGTAGAAAAGTATATCAAATTTTAACTGGGAAAGTTTTATGAAGGATGAAAGGTCGTGAAATATCATGAAATTTTTATCTCATAGTCACAGATAATTTTCGTAAAATGTATGTCAATGTTTATCCAAGTAATACTAATTTTCTAAAATCAATTTTTGGCATATTTAAGTTCATTTTCATTTTTACTTCTCATTTTTTTATATATAGGTAAAAATAAGATGAGTAGGCTAAACCTTACTTAAATAAAATGTGAACTATTTGAAAAATTTATAGTCTAAGCTCTGTAACTCGATATGGAGCTATTTTAGGCTTGAGCCTAATCTTTTAAACTTATGGACTAATCTGGTAATCTATTTGAAGATCTTTTTATAATTAGAAATTAAAGTAGATTGAAAAATTTATATGTAATCATGTGTCAACAAACCTAGCTATAAGCTAGCACGCTAAACTATATTAAAGTAACACATTGTTTAAATCAAAGTGAATAGGTTATTAGTCCATTTCTAATAAGATTTATATGGTTAAATCATTATATAGTTTAACGTGTTTAATTTAAACACATAACCCTTGAAATAAAATAGGTATATAATTAATTAATTTTAAGACAAACAACAATAGAGTTAAAAAAAAATTTGAAATCAACAACAGAGTTTAAATATTGTGTTTCTTGTAATACTTATCAGCATTTCTCTGTATAAAAAAACTTTGCTTAAAATTCTAATTTAGATAAATATAAATAAACAATTTTTTCAAAACTAATGAAAGTAATATCATTTGTATATATCAATTATTATCTGACTTTCTTGGAACCCAAAAAAGAGTTCAAAAATCTTCATCCTTATCTCTTGTATCGTTTACTAAACCATAAGTGGAAGCTTATCTTTATTCGTTCACCTTTATCGCTACAAAGTTTTGAGCTTTCATGATTATATTTCTAATTTGGGAAAGCATCTCCTTTTGAATTTAAAAGAACAAAACCTACAGTAGGAATATAAATGCTTTTCAATCAATGTTAGGCAAATAGGCAGGTTCATAATTCACACGCACCATCAAACTTGGAGGCCAAATCTTTTATCCGTATTAGTATTTTTTTTTTTTCATTGAATAAAAGTTTGGATAGATTGGAATCTCCTCACATCACTACGGAGCAAGGTTGTTTACAGGGGTACGTAATGATTACTTACAAATACAGTTCTTAAACTGATGACGAAAATTAAACACACTATTATTAAATGGGAAATGTTTGTTTACATCAACCAGTACGCATCAGAAACCCTTTTAAGTTTAGGATATAATAAGTTATAGTTTAAATATTTATTTTAAAGAGTTAATTAGTGTGTTCAGGTCATGAGATGATTAAGAGTGACATTATGTATTATACAAAATTCACATGATATTATTCTATGGTGGTGTGTCGATTTAGACAAAATTTGTGATTTTTCTGTAACTTTATAGCTTTTTGATATTCCGAGCTATATTGTGTTTTTCCAAATTACCAGAGTTTATGTTAGTAAAGAGGCTGTCTTTTGAGGGATTAGGATGCAGGTTTGTAAGAATATCTATCTAGCATAATTGCTTTCTCTATGGCGCATTATCATTTGCTAGATATTCTATTTTTTTCTATATTTTAATTTAATGTTCAATGAGTATGGAATTGTGATGCATGCTAACTTTGAGTCATGTTTATTTTCTGGGGACCATGACTCCCCACTCTAACATGTCAGGTGTCAGACTTACATATCCTTTTAAATGACTAGCTCTCCGGTGGGGAACAAATTATCAGTCATTTAAAAATACTGACTATTCGATCTTCTCTTTTATAGAAGTTTGTTAAGTAACACTTTTTTATCGTAGATTTAAAAACTTTTAAAATATAGCTAATTAGGTATTAATGTGATAATTCCATCAAAACTTTCTGGGTTTAATTCCCAGAAATATACCAAATTAATGTTGCTTTTAGTCCCTGCAAAAGTATTTCTTATAATTAGTTTTTAATTTCACAAGTGTACTACATTATGTTTTTGTTGGAAATTGTAAGAAGATAAGTTGTGTCGTGGACGAACCACTACCTTGAAAGTAAAAATTCCGGCAGACCTTCGATGCAATCCAGTGCCGGGTTTGCTCCCCAAGGTTAACACAACTACACGCAAGGTACTGTGCACTCAGAACCTAGACGTGTTGGGGTCTCTACAATAATGCTCAGAATAGAATAGAGTAGAAGGCTTAATTTTATTTTGTTTTCTATATATCTCAAGTCAAACACTAAACGCTTCTTATATGCTATTTTCCGAATGCTGCATCTCTTTTCATTCTAACGGAAATGCACACCATTAAACCATAATGAATATTATGTTAAAGTCATTCAAAACTAAGTAACCGTACACTAAATGGACTAAAACCAGAACTGAAAAAAATAGTTAAATGACAATAACTCTATTGTTTTAGTGACTAATAGCATAAATAAGATTTTAAGAATTTCTTGAATGCCATTATCCCAACAGTTTTTAGTTCTTGTTTTTAACTTTTCGTTATATGACACGCAGAATGGTGATCCACTCATCTTAGTTCATCTTTGGAGTAAAATTTGAAAAAAACCCTCCGTTAAGGAAGGAAATACCCCACTTTTAATCATTGTTGGAGTTTGAGTTCCAATGAATTTACCAAGTGGCATTATTGCCGCAATGTGGTTGTGAGTTGTGACACATAATTAATGAAGCTGAGGTGAATTTTCTTTTTCTTTTTGGCTCTTAAATGAAAATTGCAAGTAATAAAGATTTAATAAAATAGAGAAAGAGAAAACATGTATTGTTGGGTCTGGTAGAGGCAAAGGCGCAGAGCCTCAAGAGTCTGAAGTCTCTCATATGCAAAATGCAGAAAGAAGTTCTCCAGCTTCCTGCCTTTGTAAAACTTGTCTACCCTCCCAATTCATGACATCAACTACCGTTTTTTTTGTTACAGAGGAAAAATACATCAACTACCCTTTGAATCTAAACATGCATGCAATCTGAACTTTGACATTATGACATTATTAACTCAATCTCTATTTATTCTAAGTAAAAACTAATGTAAATAGTTGTTGTGTGTCAGAACTGACTTGAAAAAAATTAACCTTGATCCACACATGCTATAAGGAAAAGGGATTATAACTTTTATGTTATATATAGGAGTTTATAATTAATTGGAAGAAATTGACCTGTAAAGTAAAAGAAAACACTAATGACACTGATAGATACAACTTGCGTAATCTGCAAATTAAATGGTCCCAGGTCTGCATATATGTCTCTGTAATACAACAGTGTCTGAATGCATTCATTTGTCTGTGCTTGCATGATTTTCATCACCTCATCATTCATCAAGTTGGATTGTTTTCTATTTGCCCAATTGCTCAAGTCATGCAGTCTGAGAATCTAACTAGTTGTTTGGATTCATCATTCAGTTAGTTCATTTTCACATTACGCCTGTCGGTAGAAAAGAAAAGCATTTGTTTGTGTACTTGGGAAAGAGTTGAAAGAGTAAAGCAGAGAGTTTAATGCTGCTGCAGGAACACTTCTTTCCTTGTTGCATCGTTTGTATAGTGGTTTGCGCCATGGTGTCATGCTGATCATGTACAAGTTGGTTTTTACCAGAATATTCCCCAACTTTGTACCTTTCTTATAGCAGCAATTAGCTCCAATACAGCTACTAAAATTTTCAATAACCAGAAATGCTTAAGTTTGGTGTTTCTTTTTCCCCTAGGCCTTGGCAATTTTTCAAATTCAATTAGCATTTATTTTGGCTAGGGCGGACAATAATCACTAATTCTCTCACGGATGCTCGCACTAAGTGTACATTATATTTGTTTCCATCAATTTTCGAACCGTATTCAACCATTAAATGGAGCGTGTTTGGATGTGCACATAGCGCATACTCAATAACATGTTATTTCAAAGAAACAAGTTGTAGCTTCTGACTCAACGTCCTAGATACATGTAATTTTTCTAGCTCCAAACTTCCATCCCCCCACCACCCATTTGTAGAAGACATTTGAAGTCCTCAAAAGGACAAGGGAACGAAAGTCTACCTCCCTAGGGTCCAACCAGAGTTTCAATACATGCTCTCGGACGAAATGGAAGCCTATCATCTTACACAGGGCAATTTGAGTTCTTTTGAAGAAGAATGGGTACGAGTTTCTCGTCTACAGAGGATGCATGATGAAACTGGCTCATCAAATCTTACATCCATGGAGAAGTTTCAGGACTTTTAGATTGTTCATGGTGGCTGCTCATTCTACATCATTTCGGACATTACCTATCAGTTCTTAGATAGCTGTGGCCCCATTTATCAACGTCAATTGGGGTTTATATGCTAATAGGAGCTTCACTCAATTAAATTTTCACGAGAAAGTCTTTACCAAATATTCATGATTATCAACTAAGAACAGGTCTTCAACTAAGAACAGGTCTTCTATGAATTAGACACCGGAACACCAACCAACATCTCAATTCTCCAAATACTTTTCCAAGTTTTGTTTTTGTCAATGCCAAAACATAGTTTTGATACCACATGTATGAGGGGTTAGAAAGTAGCCCTAGTGCATGAAAAACCTCCATTAATAAAAATTAAATCACAATAACAGATTTAACATCCAACCCCAAAACATTGAAATTTCCAGCACTTATTTCTTGCAGTCACATGATGTCACAGCCACATGCATAAGTCAGTTTAATAAACATCTTTCCAAAATTTACTACTGTTCTAAATAAGGTGCCATGGTCCTTAGGGATAATACAAGTTTACAGAGGTTGAATAAAACTATGATCAGCAACAAGAGAAAAAGACTTACATAACTTCTAATATAAATATTAGAGACTTCAAGTGGTCAAAGTAAAATATCCAGTTACATGAAGACCTCCATGCCGATAAATTTAGAGGATTGGCATAGAGGACAAAAGCTAAGCTTACTTTCACAATCTTTACAGAGGCAAAGATGCTTACAAGGTAATAGAACCATGGTCACTTCATTGACCCTGCAAGCCTTACATGTCATCATCTCTTTCATGTCGGAATTTCCCTTGGAGAGCAGATGAAAATCGAGGGTGCGGCCATTGCAGCAGGAAGCCGTATCATCTACCTCACTGTCGCCGCATCCTTCTTTACTATCTCTGCTTTGGACATATGCTTGTTGAAGGTTATATTTGAGAGCAGCAATCATGTTCTCGTTGTACCTGGCTCGCTGCTGCCAGGCACCTGCTTCAACAGCTAGCTGCTCCATTCGATCTTCAAGTTCCATATTCCTCTTATTGATGTTTTCTACCTCAGCTTCTTTGTCACGGAGTTTCTGCAGGACTTTGTCTTCAATGATTGAAAGACTCTGAAGTTGAGATGCCTGAACCTTCTCGAGTACTGATTGTCGCAATCGTTCACCCTATTAGAAAGGAGAAGACTAGTAAGTGCTGCAAGTTCACATCAGAGAAAGTTGTTTTCCCATCTACACAGATGTTAAATCAGGCTATAACCAATACAATTTCTAATGCATCACAGTTAGGCATTTGAACTTTGAAGGCACGTGAAGCAATTACTAAAAGAAAAGCAGTTTATAGACAATGCTGTTGCAGACAAATATGATGATCAAGTTTGATCAGAAGCACACAAGTTGGGTGCATACAGTATCAATAAGATGGGAAGAATTGCATAAGCATCTAGGTTGGGTGCACTAAGCAAATCAAATCATTATTTCTGGTAGTGAATAACTAATCAGTTACTACTTACTAGTTACTAAAATTATGTCTTAATTAATTGCAGGATTAGTCCAGCACACCCAACTTAAGTGCGCCAGGTTTAAGAAAATATTTCACAAGTACCCGACATTTCAAAATGGACGAAAATAACCACAAAAAAGGTTATATGAAATTTTCACTCTATTTATCTTCAGACAAGTGGCATCACGTACAGAAAATATCAAAATCATTGCTTAACAGAAATACAAAAAGCATTTATATTACGCAACAAGTTGCCGATGTAACAATTTTCTTTACTTTTTTTTAGAACATGCAAGAAACACTTAACAGATCCCTTATCGACCAACAATAAAAGATACATTCAAATGTGTATAAATAATGTGATCTATTCATGGAAGACTTTATCTTTCAGGACAACAAACATAGTTAAACTGACAACAAATAGAGTTGAACTGGCAAGAAATCAAAACTTGAGCTAACCTGCACTTTGAGAAATCTATCCATCTCCAGATCCTGCTGCTGTAACTCGCGATCGAGGTCATCACCGATAAGTGACAACAAAGCCGAGTCCCCAGTGGAAGCCAGGCGGGTATTATCAAGTGACAATCCCAACCCAGTTGAAACAGATCGAGGTTGCAGGAAATCAACCGAAGTTATCTGAGAATTGTTCTCCAAAAAATCCTGTTCTTTTATTCTCTTCCTCTCTGGTTCCAAACCATAATTCCATTGCAAGTCAAGGCCACCATCACTGCCATCAGCAGGAAGCACAGGACCCGGAGCAAACCCAACAACATGAACTAAACAAAGACAAAAATCACAACACACAAAAAAACCCAGGACTTAGCTTAAAATCATAACCATGTCAACCCCACAAAATTGTTGAGCCAGAACACAGAAAATACATAAAAATTTGAACTTTCCAGTGGTTTAATCATCATATAATAACTTGGATTCAAAATGACCAAAAGGGGTGTGACTAAAAAACCTAGCTGGGGCAATTTCCTCAAATTTTCAGGAGATTAAACAGCTGTAGCTAAAATTAAAAGGTGCAGATTGCAGAAACAAACAAATTGAACAAAGGGTAGCCAAAGATGAAGGCTTTACATACAGGGAGGATTGTAGGGTGGATGATGATGATGAGTCTGATCTTGTAGATCACTAGGGTTGTAAAATGCTATCTGCTGCTGCTGCTGCATCTGACCATCAATTGTTAGCAAATCCCTGACAAAAACAACAACAATTGAGAAAGATATAGAATCAAATGAGAAGATTGAATTGCAAAAAAGGGGGAAAAAGTTAGGTCAATTGAAAGGTAGAAAGAATGGAAATTGATTGGGGAAATTTGGGGATTTGAAGAAATACTGGGAAGGTAAATTGTTGTTACCTGAAAGGCTTGGTTTGTGGATGGTGGTGTTGTTGGGTTTGGTAGTGACGTTGAAACTGGTCCTGAGGGAAAGCCATGGACATGGATGAACAACAAGAGAAATGGGAACACCATAAGGATCTGTGTACAGAACTTTCTTGTAATTTCCACACTTGCCCTTCTTCAATGCTTTTTTTTTTAAATATTATTATGGCTTAATAGCTCTTTTGGTCCCTCACTTATCACGATTTTTCACTTTTGGTCCCTAATAATAGTAATAAAATAATTAGCACTTTTAGTCTTTCACATTGCTTATTTGTTTGCAAAAATGATCCCTATTTTGACTAAAACGACAAACATGTGTAAATGTGAGGGACTAAAAGAGCTATTAAGCATATTATTATTTCTGTCCAATATTTTACTTATTTATTTATTTTTTGAGTTTAACGCAACATGCCACGTAGGAGGAATAATAAATTTGATTTTAAATGTGACGGAATTCAATTGGATGACTGTGTAAAATTTGTTTACGCTGACGGCATATCCCTTTAATTCTTATTTTTTATTGGACAATTTATTTCATAAAATAAAATCTCATTGGACTTGGCCTCTTTGAGACATGGCCCATCTGGCCCAAAATAGACTAGAATGTATGTTTTGTGTTTTGGCCGTTTTAGAACTTGATCAGGTTAAACTCCAACCAATTAAATCTAGTGAAAAAAGTGCAAAGAAATCTATTAATCTAGTTAACAATCTTTTTTTTTATGTTGCAAATATTATATATGTATATATATATATATACATATATGAATTAAATCAACGTTTTAGATTCTATATATGAACTTTTTAGATTTTGCATATATATCATTTTATTTTATTTTTATGGAAACGATTTTGCATATATATCATGTCATGATGGCAAAACTTAATTTCAAACTAAATCAAGTAGTTAGTTAGGGTCACATATATATATATATATATATATATATATATATATATTTTTTTTTTTTTGAAAGTACGGTCATATATTAAATCTAAACAAACTTCACTTAAACAAGATTATAACCCAATTGGTTTTATCAAAAATAAAAATAAAAAAATAACCCAATTGATTATAAATACCTGCGCCTTTACCCTTCCCTCTCACAAATTTCTCTTCCCATTAATTCAACGTTTCAACCTCTCCCAAATAGTCCCAATGGCGTCAATCTCTGATGTCAAAATCTCACATGGTGTTGCTAAATCAGATGATTTTTCTTGGGTTGAATTAGATAAGATGCTCAAGAACATGATAGATGATTTACTGGAAGACGGAAACGATGACGTGTTTGCAAAGTTACCCTTAGCTGAAACCAAGGTACTTCCACTAGATGACCGGAAGAGAACCAAAGAAGTTCAAGATGACAACAACAAGAAGAATACAAAAGATTGTCAACTAACTCACAACATTCCAACTCCATCACCACCGTCATTCTCACGGTTAGTGCAAGAAAGTGTTAGCTATCCATTGAGGGAATTCAAATATCTTGATAGCTCCATCGTCAACTGGGGGCATCAATGGTGACAGTTGCATGAAAGTGGTGATCAAGGCTTCCAATTCCATTACCATCATATGTGTGATCTTGCATGGTCGAATCACCAAAATAACTGCATAGTTTTCTTTATGTTGCTTTTTTAACTTTTTTTTAACGTCTTTCTTTTTTAACTTTGAAAGTTGAAACTACTATTTTTTGTTGTTGAAGTTTGTGTTTAAACTTCGTTCTTTTTAAAGGTCGTATATTCAAAAGAAGTGATGTATTTTTATTCAGTTAATAGATCTGATTTTTGGTTTTTTAACACAATGAAATATTCGCAGTCATCAATTATTTCATGAAAAATTAATAGGAGGATCAAATTTGTTTGATTTCAAAAATAAAGGACCAAAATTAAGCAAAAAAAATTCTGAAGGACCAAAATCACCCATATACTATACTAGAGACCAAAATGCAATTAAGCCCTGAGATGTAATTCTTGAATCGAGAAGTAATAACAGAGATTATGTTTTCTGCTCAAGTAGATAGTATATAACCAATCAAAATATCCAAAAATATCAAAAGAAAGACATAACATGTTGCAGAATGTTCTTTAGCTTCATTTTGCAATTGAATATGTTATGTTATAAAATGCTATTACATTTTAATGCACCTGTTATACGGCACAAAGATTTTGTCAAACTGTACCACGGATCCAAATGGAATGTGTTGTTGCAGTTAGCAAATTCAAGTTTAAGCGTAGATCATGATGAATTCAAGCTCTTTAGGATAAATCTGGAGAAGGGGGCTTTCCAATCTTTGCTGTATCCAGAAACATTTGTGGCATGTTGCTGCCGAGTGCATCCTTCATGTTTGCACAAAGAGTTGTTAATTTCAACAGATTAAGAGCCTGTTTGGATACCAATAACAAAGTATGAAAATTGAAAAATAGCACATCTCGAGACACTTTGAGATGTGTTATTTTACTGATTTCATACATTTGGACTGTATCCAAACTGACGCTAACAAACAAAGTAGTATTATTTATGAAAATTATAATTCATGGTATTGAAAGGTTAAAGTATCCAACATGAACCTTAATGGAGAGTTGAAAACTTGATGATGTATCCAAAGTAGCTATGTTTGTAACTGAGGGTATGGACTGATTTGAGATGCTGCAATGCTCTGGAAAACTAAAAGCAGACCGAACCAAACTCTCATCATTTGCACTGACAGAATTCCGAAATCCATTACCTTCATCAATATTCAACCCGGTCTGGGGAAATATCGAAGGCCGTAATCCTCCTGATAAAGACATTGGATGCAAGCTCAAACCATTTCTCATCATTAACATCTGCAGAATCAATCACAAGCACTAAAGTAACAATTAGTCAATGAAGGATTAATGGACCTACATGACCCGAATGTGGCACGACCAACTTCCAAGTGTGTGTTTGGGTACATGAGTGCAGCATGAACAAACTTTTTACTCAATTCATAGAAGAACAACGAAGGACATACAATCTTTTGTTTTTATCAACAGAAACTTGCTTTTTCTCACAATGATTTTAACTTCATCAGGGTTTTCAAACGAGTTTCTAAACATGCACAACCTAAGGACCTATGTAGTGCTATAGGAAAGCTTATCTTTTGGTGACTAACAAAAGAAACCCCATGCTAAATCATGGTTGAGCATGCAAATTGCAAACAAACAATCATAACATTTGTTGTTTATTAAGACTAGCAGTATGTTATATTGATTGCAATGCACAAGACATGCTTAAAAGTTCTCATCTCTTCATCCTATTGGAAGGCCTCAGTTGGAAAAACCATTCATTCCATGATCACAAAAAAGTATTTCATAAAATGAAAATTTGAAAGTGAATAAGTATTGTTGCTGGTAATCTTTTATGATATTTTCCAACTGAATTTCAGACCATTACCTTAAAATCCTTTTTTTTCATAAAAGTATCCAAACATAAATTAGATCATCTTAACTCACATTTGCTATATGCAATTATAGTAGACTCGGTTCTGTTCATAATCAATTTGCTAGCGCTGATCCAAAGACAAACTTAACATAGTCACTCAGAAAATCCCCCATATACATTAGCAGCACAAGGTATTAAGAAAACGACATATCTGAGGAGTGATCATGTAATATTACAGCCATGATGGAAAGAATTCTCACTTGCACTTGAAGCTGAAGCTGCTTTAAGTATTCTATGGCTTCATCCAGCATTGAAGCTTTGTCAGTCTATTTAAAACAAACACACCGAATTCATCCAGAAGAGAAAGCAAATAAGGAATTAAACCAGAAACCAAATAAAAAGTCTTTTGTAAGATAAGTTAAAGTAATCAATGAAGAAAAAAAAAAAAAATGAGGAACATGTATATAGAAATACCTTGTTAGAATTTGGAATTAAATTCTGCAAGGCTTTCATTTTCTCGTTAATCTTACTCCTCCTTCTCTGCTCATCCAATAAAATTATCCACAAAATTTTCAAAATCAGAAAGATTTCTCCAAAAAAATTGAAGGATCAATTCAAAATCTAACCTTTTCAGACAAATTATGGAACTCTGCAGCTCTGCTCCTCTTTGATGAAGAAGAACGTGGTCGTGGGACAGAATTTGATGGCAACTCTGAAGCCTCAGCAACATTCTTCTACCAAAAAAAAACAAAATACAGTAAGATCTACCAAACTATGCTTTTTAGAGTTTTCTTAAGCCTTGCAACCAGAAACACATACTAACTAATATGAATAGAGATTTTTTTTATAAATATAACAAGTTTCAATTATGATATCAAAATTGAAAAGTTGGGTTCAAAGGGTGTATGTATGTGTTAACATCTCTGTTAGAAACTAGAGAGAAGAATTTGAATTGAGTTTTATTAAGCCTTGCAACCAGAAACACATACTAACTAATAGAAATAGAGAATTTCTAATACATATAACAAGTTCCAATTTTGATGTTTAAATTGAAAAAATGGGCCTAATGGGTGTATGTATATGCTAACATATTTGAAAGTTGAAAGAAGAAATTGAAGGAGGTAGTACCACCTCAATAGAAGTGAAATTCTGGTGTTGTTTGAAGGAAGTGATATCATGAGGGTCAGGGAAGCAAGCATTATTCACATAAGGATCTGAGAAATTGAAACCAGACCCGGAATTATGCGGATCCATATCTGGTGGCGGAGGGTGGTGGAGGAGGTGGTTGAACAAGGTGGTGAAGTCTTCAGAATCAGGAGGTGAGGCTCTTGTTAAAGGTGGTGGTTGTGTTCGGTGTAAATTACTGCTGCCACCTTCCATTGAACTTTGAAAGGTGGTCAGAAAACAAAACTGAGAAAAGAGGAAAAAGGAGAAGAATTTAGAGAATGTTGATGTCTGTGTTGTTGTGTTGTGCTCTCTGCTATAATATGCTATGCTCAGCAGCTAGCTAGGGAATAGGGAAAAGGACAAAAGCCAAAAGGGTGTGACGTTGAGGTTTTGTAGCGGGATTAATGTTTTAAATTGGTTTTATACCATGTGTACGAGGTGGTTTATGGTTAATCATTCAAATTTGATTAGGTTACTCTCTCGCCTCCATTAATTCAGTCGGAGATGAGCGGAGACTCACACTCTGATATGACCGTCGGAGATCTCTTCAATAAGAATTATCCAACAATTGAGATTTTACTCTAAATATGAAAGATTAGAACCCTTAAATTATGGAGATGTGAGAGTTGAACTCTCGACCTTAAATACACGTGAAAAATCACAATGATAGGAAAATCACTGTGTATACAAGTAATTTTCTTTAACTTTTGTGACTTTTCACCATAATTCCAGCCTCCTGTGAGTGTTTTTCATGTTCAAATATTTTATTCAGTGTTATTCACTCAAGACAAATTACATTTGAGTATATTCAAGTCAGAAACATTCACATGTTGATAAAGAAGATTATGTTTAATCATGTGAGTATGAAATTTTTTTTACATCAGCTTCATTTTTCATTAAGTGGTTTTTAAAGGGAATGAATTGTTATGCGTTATTTTCTCATGTTTAATTTATACGTTTTTATTTCACCTAAAATGGGTAACCCAATTGACAACGCAGAATGAATATATAGGAAGAAATTTTGAAATCGATCTCCATACGATATACTATAAGGGAAAGATAATGAATCTTAATGGTAATTAAAACCTGAATCTAAAATAGTTAACATTTGAAATGTGACTAATACCGGTGGGTACCATATAGTTTTTTTTTAAAAAAAAAACTCTTCGATTTTGATTGATAACTAAATGGGGCTTAATTTAAAACTCATTTTTGAATAATGTGTGTGTATGTGTTTGATATTCACATGTGATAGGTGGGAAGGTAGAAAATAATCATAATCTCATAAATGGACAGAATTCGAACTCAATTTCTTTTCTTAAAAAGAGCGGAAAATTCATGTGCTTGTGAAGGTTGAGCAAAAGTTATTTAAGGAACTTTCTTTCAAATATACAAACAAACATGCACACAAATTCGTAAATTAATCATTATTCATTGAAAACATTTCTTCCCTAACGAACTTTCTTATCTCTAGCAGGAGATTAATTAGTCTCCATGATTGTGGGCAGTGATAAAATATTGGTAGTCTGTTATGTTATTTTCTTCTAGATAGAACTCAATCACTGGTTATTTAATGCAAATGTCAGATGTAGTTTCGTGTTATTGACCGTGGGGTTTATAACCTGAGCTGAGAGTTAAGTTTTTTTTTTTTTTGAAACTGAACTGAGAGTTAAGTTGAAACTTGAGAGATTGAAGAAAAGGGGGAACAATGAAAATAGAAAAGAAAAAAGCAAAAGTCAAAGACGTCATAGTAATCATCTTCACCGTCTTATCCAACCAAACGTCCAGCAAGACCAATTTATTATACAGCCAAAATTTGTAATTCCCGAGGCTGCTTTTCGGTAGCGTGTGCTCTGCTCGCCTCACAGGGACATAGCAGTATTATATTATACCACCTATTTTCTTCTCCTCTTTACTAAACCATTTATTTTATCATTCATATTTTATATTTATTCTTCTGTTCCGAATGATGATGGTATATACTTTTTTTAAATCGTGCTTGAATTAAATACCAAATGGTTACTTAATAACACTTGCATTGGTAAGACTAAAATCTTAAGCAATGATACAATAATGTTGAAGGACTTAATACCCTGAAAATAACACTACCACATAGCAGAAAGATACACAATTCAGTTCAAACTAGTATTACTATATAGCTAATAACATGACATCGCAGTAAACCTAACCAAAGGGCGAAGAAAATGACAGAGAAACCACCAATAAATTGTATATCTATGAAATCAAAATACAAAGACAGATCAAATACTCCAAAGCACTATCTCACAATCATATTCCAATATTGTTGTTTTGCTTTTACGCTTTAAGAAAACAAACTATTATGACTTGTCTTACATTCTGAAGCTTCAAAGAAGATATAGCCTAAATGTGGAAGGTGGAGGCTACAAAGGAAACTGCAGAACCAGAGAGAGAGAACTTGGTTGGCATTTTATGGTATATATGTACCCCCAAATGGAGTGTATATTACGGGTGTAAAATACTCGGCCCGACTCATTAACAAATTCTAACATTATGTTATTGGGTTGAGCTCACCAACCCATTCTAACATGATTTTGTAGGGCAAGGTTTACCGACCCGGTTCAAAGAAAGGATACAAAAAAAATATTCAACTAACACAATTTTTAGTCGGCCGAATGGGTCTGGGTTGACCATCGGGTCACCCGGACCGTTCCAAATAATATTTGAATTAGAATTAAATACACTCACCCCCTCAAGGGATACTTCACTTCATTCTTGTCTATAATATACGTTTCACCCCCCACGGCCTTATCAAAATTTTGTCACAAAATTTGAATAATAGAGACGAAATTAGTGACGTATTTTATAAATGACCATCGCAAAAGTTGTCACTAATTTAAACCTTCTTTTCTAGCGGCAATTGTTTTTTCTTCTATAAAATATGTCGATAATTTAAAATACTTGTTAAACTCTGCGTGTATTAGTGATAAGTTTTGGAGATGAAAAAAAAATTATCCCTAAAATAGAGGGGTATAAATTAGTGATGACTTTTGCGATGAAAATAATCCTGTTATAAAATCTGTCACTACTCCTATCTCTACAATTTGGATTTTGTAAGAGATTTTGATATTCCTTCGTAAAAGTTGAAATGGGTTGGGGTGGAGTTAATATTTTAAACAAAATTGAGATGGAGAGTCATTTTGATAAACATCGATAGAGTTAGTGTATTTCACTTTACTAGTTATCATACATTCATTCATATTCTATAACTTCATCCCAAGAAGAGTTGGCAGCACTAGTGAAAGAAGAGCCCATTGATAGAGACATGGGCATGCTTGGTGAGAAAGAAAAAGGGATATCGTTCAATTCTCTAAGGTTATTATCTCTTGACTTCTCTTTCTATTGTTATTGCTGCAAGTTCACGCACAGAGATGAAGGAGAAACTACTGGATCATTCCATAGAGCTTGAGGACATGATGGATGAAACTCCTACTGAAGGCAGTAAGAGAGAGCTGAAGAATGAGGTAAAAGCATAATTTCACAGTTTTCACTGATAATTGTAAGTGCCTATTTTCCTCCATTACTCCAGGATGCCCAGAATGATAGAGAGTATATTGAATTTTATGAAATAATTAGAAAATTGCAAATTGTTATCCCTTTTATTGAGGCTATTGCTCAAATGCCAAAACGTTTAAGAGAATTTGTTTCTAAAATGTGGCAGAATTTGAGATTATTGATTTGCTTGAAAATCATTTTGTTGCATCCTTAGGTAAATTGCCTTCTCAACTTAATGATTCAAGGAGTTTTATAATTCCTTGCAGTATTGGCAACTCTCTCTTTGATAAGGTATTGATTAACTTGGATTCAAATGTGAATGAAATGTCTTTATCTGTTTTTTTGAAGGTTGAGGATGTCTGAACCCCAACATACTAATATTTTCCTCCAGCACTCTAGCAGGTTGTCATATCATCCAGAAAAGGGAAAACAGAGGAAGAGTTGATCAAGGAGGAGAAGTCCATGTTTCTTGTCGATTTTATGGTGTTGGATATAAAGGAGGCAATTTATTCTCCTATCATTTGGGAACGTTGTTTCTTTAATTCATTTAATTCTTTGATTATGCACCTCATATTGCTCCCCTAGTTTTCTGTACTACACACTTGATTAAAATACTAAAGGAGAAGCTCTTAGGAATCTTGAAGGAGAGAAAGGTTACCTTTGTTTCGCAGGTGCATTAAGGTGGTTAGTTACGTCAAATTCATGACGGTAAACAGGCGCTTATTAGGAGGCAGCCTACTCAAGAAGTTTGTCTTTTCGCCTAGTATTAATTTTTTAAATTATGTGCATTCTATTCTGTTTTTTCAATAGTACATTGTGTCTCCTATAGGCACGATCATAGTCTCTTACGTACGTTCGTGCCCCTATTAACACGGGCATGATCTCGTGTGTACGGTCGTGTCCCATGTTGATACGACCATGGTCATTTTATTTTCTTTAAAGCACAATCGTGCATCGTGCGACAAGGCCATGGCTGTGTCATTCTCATTTAGTAATTGGAATTTCACTCATTTTGTTGATATTGTAGTGATAGACATGGCAAATTCTTACATGTGCATGATGCCTTAATTAGAAACTCTACGGATGGAGTCCAAGGCTGAGATTATGACTAAATCAAAGAAGATTTCAATATCAGCTGAATGAAAACTTGTGTAGAACAACAACACAAGTGTCGGGAAGGAGAATGCCATGAAAAATTGCATGGACTCAATGATAAACTTAACCTGCGCTGGAACTGACTGATTTTTGTGTTTGATTTCGGGTACCTCAAGATGAACTTCTATGATTCTTCCACCAGAGCTAGTGGTGCAGGAGGCACGAGCTCAGCAAGATCAAAGGGAAGATGATGAGTCGGGTGTGTGACATGTTGATCATGATGGTGCAATTTCTACTTCCCATCCTAGTGACATCGCTTCTGCTTAAGGGAGTTTCTTTTTTCTTTTTTCTTTTTAGTTGGTCTTTAGTTTGTTTTCATTGGGGACAGCACGAAGCACGAATGCTTAGTGTGGGGAGGATTTCATTGCATTCATCTTATTGTATTTCTTGCAATTAAGCATTTTGATTACATCGCAACCTCATGACTATCCTGTTTTGATATGATATGTTGTCCCATTGATTAATTGTTGTTGTGGAATCTTGGGTAGCGTTCGGTGACGGAAAAGAACATTACAGAACAGAACGGAACGGAAGGGGACAAAATAGGATGGAACATGACAATAATGTTCTATGTGTTCTGTTTGACAATTCCAAGTCATTCGAACAGAACCATAATTTTAATTACATATATAACCTTGCATATTTAATATTTGATTGAGGATAAAGAGTTGAACTCAATTGAATATTATACATAGAGCTCGTTTGTTATTGCTTATTTCATGAATAATCAATTTTTTTATAATAATCACTTATATATTATTGAAGTTATTTGAGTATGCTTTTGAAAAAAGTGGAAATTTGATTATTTCTTTAAGTTATTTAGAGTGTGTTTGTTTCGATTAAAAAATAATAATTTTTAACTCTATAAAAAAGATTAATTTTTTGAAATTTTGAGAAAAGCATAAACTCATTTGTGTTTTGTTACTTTAATTAAAATCACTTTTTTTTATCTCTTCTTATTTATCATAATAGATTTTCATGATAAGGTAAAGTAGTTTTTTCAAATACTCCGTTTTAAGTTTTTTTTTAAGCAGAAACAAACATAAAAATGATTTTTTGATTAAAAAGGTGGTTTTTTCTAAATAATTTTTTTAATGACTTTTTTTTTCTAAATAAGTTGAATCAAGCGCACTCTAATTGACTCGTTTGTCATTGCTTAAAAAAGTGATTTTACTTTTGAAAAGAATAATTGATTTTATTGTAAGTTATTTTTTTGAAAAGGAGAAAGTCATTAATCTCTGTCTACAAATATATATAATAGTTATTTTTTCTTTTAAGAAGTGATTTTAAATTATTTAGATATTCTAAAATTTTCCAGATTGCACACTTGTTGGCGTCTTCCTGTTTGAAGAGTCTTCCATTGAATGAGTAGATTATTAATGATGATGTATGGATTTCAGCATAAACAACTGTATGAGATATTTTGAGCTTTATTTAGGTTACATTTATACACCCTTATTGTAGAGTGATTATAATTGACTTGCTTGCTCATGTTTGAATATGTCTTAACATGCATAACAGTTGAGTAATGGAAGTAGTGTGTGAATCTGAGAGAGGCAAGTAGGATGCTTTCATATCTTTTAGAACTTTTTTGTTATATTATGTCTCTTAATAACCTTATTTGAGCCTTAGGTAGTTATTTTTTGATACCCTTCTTTGGTGAGTTATTTTATGGGTTAGGTGATCCATAAATTGAAATATAGAGCATGTTTGAAAAAGAAAAAAAAGGCTTTTGTTATTTGTTGAGAAAATTGAAAATTTTGAGATGTGTGCCTCTGAAAAAGAAAAGCCAAGAAAAAAATATAGAGATTGTGTTGAAGTGAAAATGCTTCATAACTTTGTTTTGGAAAAAAAAAGTGAAGAAGTATTGAAAAAGAGAAGAGAGAAAAAACTTCAAGTGTGGAATTGGATTGAATGCTCTTGTGTGTTTAAAAGTGTAGGATCACTTAACTGAGATTTTGTAGCCTTTTGTGTTCCAATTCTTTCTATATCCTACCTTGCATCGCACCTTAAGCCACATTACACTCTTTTGAAGTCTCTCTCTCATATGTACTTCTTCTTTACTTAACTTAGCCAGACTTGATGCATTGTGTTTATATGATCAGTTTGAGTGAATTCTTTTTATGCACCAATGAGTGAATGAGATGTGTGATGCGCGTCTAAAACACATGCTTTTTACTATTATTTTCATGTGGTTTTACACCTTGATATACATTTATAGACTCGTGTGTTTTATAGTGTATTTGCATTAATTGGTTAAAATAGGGAAAAAGTGAATACGCAAGAAAAGCAGGTGAAAATGGACAAAATTGGTCAATTCGACAATGTTGTCTACTTTGAGCACTTTCCATAAATTGGCTCGCGCGACTTTGTTCACCCTTGGATAGGGATCAAATTTGGATATGTTGTTATAGACTTCTATATCTTCAATTTGAATGGTCGGATTGTCAAGAAGATGTATGTGCGGTGAAAACGAGGTTAAACAAGGAGCCTCGATCATGCTGAATCTATCAGGGTCGTGGAGCTAAGTAAGTATTTAACCATGGTCATGCCTCTTAACGGACACAACCGTGCTAAGACCAGAACTCATAAATGACGTCCAAACATGCCCAGAAAGCGATTTAGAAGCCTATATAAGGTTCCTAGGTTATAAAAAATCACATCAAGCAAGACGAGGTTTGCATATGCGAGTACCTTAGTGTGCTGCGAAAGAAGAGGAACGAGGAAAAACACTTTAGAGGTAGATTGAAGGTGGAGATGCATTAGTTCTTCTCTATGTCTTTTATCGGGGATGTTACCATGGTTAAGAATTATATACTTTTCATGTTTATTATGATTGGTTAAACATCTTTCTCAATGAAGCAATGCAATTGATGACCCTAAACAAAAACTAGTAAGAGGTCTGCCAAAGTTATATTATGATTCAAATGCACTGTGTGAAGCGTGTCAGAAGGGGAAGAAAGTGAAAAATTGTTTTCCATCTAAAAACTTTGCTTCAAGTTCTAGATCATTAGAACTTTTACACCGACCAGCTTGGACCTACAAGAACTACATGGATTTGAGGAAAAAAATCTACTATTCTAGCTCCACAGCAAAATGGGGTTATGGAGAGATAAAATAAGACTCTTCAAGAGATGACCAGAACTATGTTGCATAGAAATAATTACCTAAGCATTTCTTGGCAGAACCTGTTAGCACCTCATGCTATATTCATGAGGTATGAGGAGGATGAACATACACAGATTGAATTGCATACTCATGTGTCTATGCCAAACCTACTCAGCACATATGTCAAAGACTTGGAAAATCCTTATTCTTTATTGAAAAGGCAAAAACTATTACGAATCAAATTCAAGGCCCAAATTGCTCAGCCTACTTAATCTCTCACTCACTAGGGTCAAACACTTGATCTAGGTCTATTCGTTTCAACAAATCTTATAAAGAATTAGCTAAGTAACCACAAATTGTTTTCTCATAAAAACTACTCCCATAATATCTCAAATACAGGGATAACAATCATAATAGAGCGGTTTCCACTTTCCACCATCTATAAATAAGAGTCACCCTGCAAATCTAAGATACACACTCACAATCCTTCCTATATTTGTACACTCTGCTCGACTAAACAGACTTACCAACAGAGTTTCTTTTATAAGTGACCCTCTGATATTCCTTTAATCAGAGCTAGAGTTCAACCCATAGGCGCAACCAAAAATATTTGAAGCAATATAATATAAGCAATGGAACACGAGCTTAGAAGCTAAATAAGATAAGTCATGTAAAAATTTCATAAATGAAACACAAGTCTTATCAGCTATAGTTAACAAATGCTCCTCCATCCACACCAATTCTCTCATGTCCTTAATCGAGATCATTGGCTTGGGAAAATAGACAAAAAATGATAATCACAAATTCGGGTAAAGGGCCATTAAATAGGCAGCAAAGGCTAAATCTCAATCTACATGTTTATCTTTTAAGAGAAAATATTTGAGACAAGTCTCATTTTGCCAACCCTGTTGTCTTACAAATGGGACACAGGTTCTTATGCATTAGCCACTGTTTAATACACCCAGTATGGTAAAAATGCCCGCAATTGAGCGATCCGATATCATCTCCATCATTGTACTCCTCCTGCACAAAACATCATTCAAGAGATATGAGCCATGTGCACACATGCATTGAAAAAGGACAAAGAAATCACAACCAGTCATGTTTACCTGACAAACACAGCAGGGTTCTGCATCACCCTGAGATCCTGGTTCAGCCGAATATTTCTTCTGTTTCAGAAGTTTCATTATGGTCTCCTCAGTCAATCCAGTATTCACATTTCCAATGCGTTCTTCCAGAGCCAATAATTCCTGTTACATAACAAGAAACTCTCATAAAATTAAGCATCAACATGTAAGCTTATATTTGGATATCCGTTGACAGTGGTATAAACAGATGTTAGCACACATTTTAAGGGAAAAAGTGAATAGAACTATTATGGATTAGGATGAAAGTCTGTTCACGTTGCACTCAACTGGTATCCAAACACATTAAGCAAGGAAGGAAAAGACACTAAGAGTATACATATTAAAACATACATGCAAATGTGGAAATATGTCTTTACCTCATAAGACATGTTATCGACATCAAGTCGCATATCCCTGTGTCGGTCATGAATATTAGCAATTCCAGCAAACATTGACTGGTCGAGGATCATAACATCCTATTACAAAAAAATAAAGCACAGGTCATACAAAAAGAGCTTAGCACAATATATTAAAGTCGGTCAAATAGCTCACACAACCTAAATGGGATGGTATGCAGAGAACAATTCATGTTTAATATGTCTTTAACTCGGGAATGGGGATGTTTCTGGGGTCAGATCATATTCCTGGAGAATTAAAAATCCTGACAAATCTTCATCTATATGTTGTACAAAATTGAGTTTGGTGTGTTCATACTCATGTCAAGGTTGGTAGGGCCCCAACACTTTAGGCAAAGAAACTAAATGCTATTGACTTGGGACCCCCCTCTATTATTTTTCTGAAGACATTGAAATCCTCAGACACCTGATGGCTTTTCTCTTTGAACCAACCAAATAGCATTTACTGGCTAAAGGGGTTAAGTACCAATATCAGTGACTTAAACTACCCAGTAGCAATTTGAGAAGTGGGCTCAAGACAACCAGAAAAATCACCCAGATAAATGGTCCAAAAGGAGTCTTAACTTAAGTCTTAACTACAAACATTATTTGAACATCCTAAAATTTCTTGGATTCATGCAACACACTAACTAGCACATTGAAAAAAAAAAACAAAAATATGAACAATACCTATAATAATTCAACAAAAACTGCAAGAATGGGTTCAGTATTAGATCTCTCAAAATATTGACAAAATTTTAGCTACTATTTGAGAAAAAGGCTTATGATATTGTTAACATTCCTAATAACTACAATCTTTCACACACAAAAATTTATAGAGAAAAGGTGCATGGATATGTTTAGAGTAGTTTATTTTTTTTCCTTTTCCTTTTTGAAATATTGGAGCTTCACCACATCTTTAAATTGTTATGAAAAGAGTCATAGATAGGCTCAGAAATAAAAAAAGGAAAACAAGTATGAGCTTAATTACTTATGTGAATATTTCTAGAAAGTTTGGCACAAACTACAGATTCCACAATACACAAATATTCATACAGAGAAAAGTCATGCTTATTTTTTTTATGAAAGTATGATGTATTTAATCTTTTAAGATTTAAATTATTTTTTTGGAACCCTCAAATACTTTGTACCTGGATTTTCATGATGTTGCATCTTAATAACAGTCTGTAAGCATTTAGATATATTTCATTCTTCTAGCAGGACATATTACTACCTGACCTATTAAAGTAATGAAATTACTATATTATGTGCGACACCATGCATCTTTCCAAATTGTCCCTCAACTGATGCTGCAGATTCTTATTACTTATTCCTTAGTTGCTAATGTTCAACTGATAATCAGAAAATGCCTTTTGAGAATCAAAGTGTAAGTCTGATTAGAATTACAAATAAATCAAAGCCGGTTAGGGCAAACTTAAAAAATCAACACTAGGAGCTAAACAACAAGTCAAGTCAAATATCTTTTGAATCAGAATTGAACCACTTTTAAGCCACAATGGTAGTATTATAAATCAGAAAAAAAATACCAAGAAAACTTCCTTAAAAACCAGTGCATTATCAGCATAAACCATTGATTTGAAATAAAACTAACCTCAAGTCGCAGGTTCCCACCCCTACGCATGAGGCCCAATACATTGCGGAGCTGCACAAAAACAAAAATATTGGTTTAAATAAAAAGTTAGTTACATTGTATTGAATTTTATTTTGACCAAGTCAAAACTCAAGCAATCCAATCGAATCCAGTATTGATGATTAAGCAACCACACGACACAAGCATAATCATATCCACCACCATACTTTTACTTTATTTATCAGAAATCATTGCCAATTGTTATAATCTAAACTCTACCTCATCCAGTGAGGAGCTTTCCTTAAATATACACTTAAGGCCTAAGCCTAAAATAACAACTGGTGGAGGAACTAAAGTAATCATGAAGTCTTAACTCACTGTGTGAGCCAAATGTGTTGAGCTTGAAACTACAATTTCAAAACAACACAATTTCCATTTAAAAAGTCTCCTGATCAACTATTTAATTTCAAAGAAAGATGTTGATGGCTCAAATGCTTCCATACATCTAAGGCAAGAAAAAAAAAGTCCCAGCAGGTACAAATGACAAATACAATAAAATTGAAATGCAAGAGAAGATAGAACAGAATACAGACCTCAGATACAAGTCTATTGCCTCCTTCACCGGCAACAGCCAAAGATCGTAAGGATTGGGGAATTCCAAACTCACTATCAGCTGACCTCTCCAACCATGAAGCTGCTCCTGGGTTAACCCCAGATGACGGTCCCCTTGATTCAGATGAAGTAGGAGGACCATGCAAAGAAGAATAGTTATTGCTTGGACTTCCAGCAGCTTCAGAACCAGGGGAAAATAAGGACCGACGAACATATTCAGATAACCTACGAGGATACTGCTGAGGATTGGGACGAGAAACCCAAGCCGAGGCAGCTGATGAATTAATAGTTGAATTTAAACCAGTCCGCAATGAAGGAGCAACGTTTCCAGGAATACTTGAAGGAGCAACATTTCCAGGAACACTTGCAGGAGCAATGTTTCCAGGAATGCTTGCAGGAGCAATGTTTCCAGGAATACTTGAAGAAGCAACATTTCCAGGAATGCTTGAAGGAGCAACATTTCCAGGAATGCTTGAAGGAGCAACATTTCCAGGAATGCTTACATTTGCACTACTTGGAGCTCTAGTTGGATTTCGAACCACATTTCTTATATTGGTAGGAGGTACGAAGACTGGGTGTTCTAAAATGTTCCGAGGCATATTTCTTGAGCTCCCTTCCTCATTCGGCCGAGGATCCCTGTTTGCAGATATAACAGGGTTCGGTGAATGGTTGTTTGTTGAGCTAGAACCACCACTCCGCCTGAATGACTCTATATTTCTTTGTAAATCACGAATCCGAAGGGGCTGGCTTTGAGGAATCATGGCATCAGCCGGTCGTACTGCCGGTGGTACTGGCCTCAAGTCCTGAGAATTATCAACAGGATGAAACCGTTGGAATACTGGCAGGGATGAAGGAACAGCAGAATTCCTGATCACACTCCCATTCGAGAATGTAGTGGGAGGAACAGGAATTTGTTGGCTTGAAGGATTCACCCTCAAACGGAAATTTCTGTGGAAGCTTTCTGAGCTTCCTGCAACATTTGATTCAGGAATGCTTTCAGAGGCTCCACCCCCCATACTCAGTCCAAGTCTTGCATTGGCCTGTTCTGCTGGTGCAGATCTGTTAAAAATGCTCCCTGCATAATCCTGAGTAGGAAGAATGTTCCATGCGCTACCATCTGTATGCTGAGTATAGCCAGAACTTCCGCCATCTGAAGATTGTCCAACACTTCGTTCAATTGCCTTTCTTTTACAAGATACACGACGGGTGTCAAGAGAATAACCTGGCCTACCATCAGTATCCTCAACAAACATGTTGTTACTTCCAGACGGTTGCAGAAAAGAACCAGAACCAATAGCAGGTGGAATATGCTCATTTACCGGTACATTAGGTACACTAGACTTGTGCAAGTTTGGATGCTCCACATGATAGCTATTACCACTGCCACTATCTGGCAAACCAGCATTTAAGTTGAGATTCTGCGACACCAAATGAGAATTGGAGTTGCTTATATACATAGGACTTGAGTTGACATTGTCCAATGAAAAAGCGTTGGTTGGTTCCAAGCGCCTTTGTTCCAGTCTTGGACCACCTATAGCACCAGCATTCATTGAAGAAGATAATCCTAGCTCCCTTTTCTGCTCATTGGTGTTAACCTCATTCAGAGTATTACTGGAACTGGGCTCACCTAAGCTCCATCCACTCAAGTTTTGCCATTCATGGTTGACAGAATTGATATAAGATGGATTCATATCAGTGGGGGAAAGTATATTATTCCAGAAACTATGCTGATCTGCTGCAGCAGTACCTTGAGTAGGTCCATACTCAAACTCAAATTCTAGTGTTTCAGCCAAGGAACCAAGTGTACCTCTCTGCCCTTGCATTGAAGAAATCTACAAGTTTCCCAGCTCAATACAGCTAGATATGTGAAAGGAATTCCTCAATAAAGCAGCAACGGATGCACTAAGTTAGCAAATCTGTCCAACAAAAAACGAAAGCGGTCATTAGGCATAAAAAATGCACATGAAAAATCTCAAATGCAGCAAGTCACATCATGGAGTAATTATTTAAATGTGTTATCTCATTCAAACTTCTAAAGCAGCAGAAAAAGTTCTAATTTTTTGCATAATGCACCACAACCACAACTGTATATATAGTACACTTTGTAAGTAAAGCATTGTCTGGAAACTGCATGATGATTATAATATGAAGGCAAGAAGCAGAAGTAGCAAACATCCATGATGTGATAACATGCAAGACTCTCAAAACACATTTAGTAGAATTGTTGAAAGTTGAAACAATAATGGGAAGCAATTCCAAACATCACAACCACCATTACCAGTCACACCACTTTCATCAACTGGAGAACCCTGCAGCATAAAACCCACTAATGCAGCAATGCCAATTGATTAACATCAAACGAAATTGCACAACCACTAGACAAATAGACAATAACCCAACAGAAGAAAAACAAAGTCAACTCCTTTTTCCACAATGTAATGAGCAAAACAAAGAGAAAGCTACAATCTTTCCCAAAAATCAGCTAGACTATTGCAACAACAAATTGGGTTTAAACCCATTCAGAGCCAAACTGGATTAAACAATTCAAAACCCAACAAAAACCAGGTTGAATGTTCCAACCAAACACAACACACACACAAAATGAAAAAAAAAAAAAACCCAGAAAAAAAATTCAAACTTTATGGTCTCTGAATCCCAGCAAACCAAAGACTGATCAGACCAAAAAACAACAAGCAAAAATGAAAAACACCCAGAAAAAAAAGTGCAGAAAACTTACGGTGTGTGGATGAAACAAGGCCAATCTATCAGAAAATCAAACCGATGACTCACTAAGAGAAGAACAAGCAAAACTGAAAAACACCACACCCCATATGAATTTTTTTGCTTTATAGACCCGTTTTCACACCTTGGGTAGAGGAATGGAAAAGGGAGATAAAGAATAGAGGGTGTTTGTGTTGGTGGGGTGGTGGAGAAACGATGATATCAGAAACAAAAATGAGATGGGAAAATGAGAATTGTGAAGGCAAGAGAAGAGAAGAGAGATTAAACTTAAAAGAGGGGTGTGTTGTGTTGTGTTGTGTGTCTTTATTTCAATTTACAAAAGAAACAAAGAAACAACCAATTGAGAAAGGAGAGTTATTGTGTGCAAAAGTCATAGCCTTGGAGGTGGAGACAGCAGCTTCCATTCCACCAAAACATGAATGATATTTACTATTTACACACACGCACCAAAAATTTATATATTTTTATCATTAGGATTAAGAAATGTACTAATATTAATTAATTAATTGGTGATTTTCTTACTATGTTAATTGGTAATGTGGCTTTAGGATGAAAGGGTGCCTTGCATTTTATTCTCACCCTTGTTTGTGAACTTGTTGGGTGATGTTTGTATATGTCTCTTGTTTTTTTTGTTTGCATCTTCCTATGTTGTGTGTCTCCATACGTAATCATAATCAATTTATATATAATGCATGTTTGAATACACGGTGATAAATCATGGTGAACCAACATTAATATTTTTCTTTAATTTTTGTGACTACTTACTTTTATTTTAGTTTTATCCTTATTTTCCACGATATATCCACGAACGCTGATCCTTATCTTCACTCATTTTTTTCTTCTTATTTATTTTCTATTTACATTACTAATTAAATCATGTTTCTTCACTTTCTTCTCCTTTATCTGAATAAAAAAAGAATATATATATATATTATATATCTTACTATTTTTTTTTTGTCTTCCATTCATGTATCTGAATGTAAGTAAAAACAAAATAACATAATGCTAATAAATGAGTTGCCAATAGTCAACACAACTCTACTTTCTCAGGATTATCATTTAAGGGACAGTTAAAAGAGGCCTTTAAGAAACAGTAAAAGATTAAACTGAATTTAATTATATTATTTAAACTTTAATGGTACATTTAGTGGTTAGAATATGATAAGAGCAGGATATGATAGAGACTTAGATAAAAGAAGGATATGATAAGAGCATGATAGACTATTGTCATATCCTCTGTTTGAGATAGACATGATAATACTAAGATGTGATATAAATAGTGAAAAATATATCAAACTTTCCTTTGAATAATTAGTATTTTTAAAAATTAAATTTCTAAATTAAACTTTTTTTAAAAATGATTATTCTATTAAATTTATTTTTTATATTTTTATGTATGAGATTATGTTTTAAAATTAACTAAAATTTAATTATTTTTTATTAATTAGTCTATTTTAATTTACTCCCAAAGGAAAACTATTTTAATTAAAATTTTAAATTGTATATTTAACCAATTGGTTTTAACTTAGTAGTGGCAAAGTGATAAAAAATAATTAATTTTCAAAATATTATTAAAATAATATTTTCAAAATTATTTTATATCAAAATTATAAATTATTATATAAGTAAAGGAATAATTTTATAACAGCAAGTGATAATATAAAAGTAGTATACACTTACTAATAAATCAATATTTATAAAGAGTAGTCTATTTCATTGCTAGTGAATAAAATTTTTATTTTTATTTATTATACTATAAATAAAAAATAATGTTAGATATTGATAATTGTCTCTGAATGATAGCTCAAGTGGTAATTTCTATGAGACATATAAGTTGGGTGAGGAGGTCCAGAGATCAATTCCTAGAGGGTACAATTTATATTTCCGATGCACACAAAAAAGTGATAATGATAATTTAATTATTTTATATTATTAAATTCAATATTTTCACCATTAAAAAATTAGTTCATTTTTTAATTAAATTTATGAAATACTAAATAATTTTAACTCGACAATAACAACTAGTAATTGATAAATAATAAAACTTGTATATTGAATTAATTGAATTTAGGGTTATGGTACTAAAAAAGAATCAAAAATTGTTATCCTATCATGTCAGGATAATTCTAACTCAGCTTCCCCTCGGGATAAATTTTACACATGATATAATAAAGACAAGGTTGTATTATCATATCATGTTGGCGCAATAAAATGTTAAGATATTTCGATATTTTACAATGCAATTGAACAAATTTATCACTCAGTGTTTGAGTAATTGACTGAATGAAATAAATTATGATTTATTAATATCTCTCTTAATCTTAAAACAAATTTAAGTATAATTGTATCGTCAAAAATGATTGATAAACACTTGATTTTAGGACACCCTTTAAATATATTACTTTGTGAGAGTTTAACCACCACAAAATATTATAAAAGTTAAAAACTGCCACAAATATATTTCTCTAATAGTTACCCATTTAAAAATGTATGTTTAGATATCATTACTCTAATATAGCCGCAAAAAGAGCTTCCCCCACTTCTCCGATCCTCATCCTGTTTTTCCATGTCCTTCACGCCAAGCACCCACCTTTCCCATCCTCTTTTACCTTCACATTCACATTTATATTCACATGCCCCTCCCCATTATTATTATTTTTTCACTCCTCTCTCTCGTGGTTTAGGAGTCAATTGATTTGTAAAGGTAACGACAATAATAGTGCACGTGGCGTTAGTAAACTATCTAGGGTCCACACTTGATGACCTGCAGTTCCCCTCTTTCTGTATATGATATGCCCAAAATCTTGGTGTTTGCTTGTATGAATTTTGACTAACTATTTAAGGACAATTTTTTCTTTTCTTTTGTCTTTCTCTCATATTTGATAATGATACACCCCTTATTTTGGTCGGATATAGAAATCATGTAGCATGTATAGTAAATAAAAAATGACCAAATGTGAAACATCCTAGAGTCCCTAAATTTTGTGTCGGTACAATTTTAGGTAGGACTTAGCCAAAGTGTTAATGTGTTCCTGCCTGCTTGGTGTGTGGTTGTGTGGATTGTGATGATGGGGTGGTAGCTTTTGGGTGTTTCGGGGTACAACCAATTTATCTATCAATTTTACTTTGCTTTAAAGATGTGTGAAGACATGGACCTAAAAGCCCCCCAGGAGGTACCTTTGCAAATTGCAGGTTCCACCACCACCACATGACCTCTATAATTTAATTTTTCTTGTTTTTCCCTAGAAGAAGTTAACTCCATCAACTATTGGATTCTGTCCTTCTTCAAACGGCGTGTCCCATTGCTCCTATATATAGTGTGGGTATTTTATTTTACAAACCCTGATAGGTAGACTCCCGCAAGTTAACTCTAATATGTAGGCTTTAGAAACTAACTACACACAATCAACATACACAATTAACGACGGTGAAAACTGATGCTAAATGTAAAATGTTAAAAAAATAGCTTAAAACATGTTTAAATTTTGTGGCGGTTTGAAACGGTTAAAATCATATTTAATTTTTTTCTTTTACACCTTGTGTTTAGCAGTAGTTGAAAATCGCTCCTAAAAACAAATATCAGTTGTGTCTCAGTAGTTTTTAGGGTTAGACAATTATTATTCTTTATTTTATTATTATGAAGAACTTGGCCATCTTTGTGCTTCCTTTCCCCCACTTGTTTCTTTTCCAGCCCTTCTAAACGGGGTTACTTTGCTTTCCAATATCTCTTTCCACTATGGAGTTGTTTATTAATATTATTTCGGCCACTTAATCAACTTCTTGTCTATACTCTATCCATTTGTTCACTTTGTTTCACAACTCATCGCGTGATGGCACCTTTGAAAAACAACAGAACCATTAATTGATTAGAATATGGATCTCTCTATATGCGAATACCAAAAGTTTTCCCAGCTGGTTCTGACATTTCTGGCACCTTACGTTTATTAAGAGTCAGATAATACACAAACTCAATTGCCTAAAATGACAAATAGCCCTTATACATATTTTTTTTTATGGAAAATGCATACTTCATTAAATCATAATGAAAGTTAGGAAATAACACAGCTAAAGAAGTAAAATAAATCAGGAGCGCAATCAACAACACAAAAATATAACGTGGAAACTCCAAAACAGGAGAAAAAATCACGGCCATTGTCAAAACCGACAACTAGAGAATAAACACTATGTGAAAATTGTTACAACACATAGACTTCGCTCTCAACCACCCCATAACCCCAGTACACCCACACTCTCCAAAGTAAATATTTGAACTACATCTCACAATACTCTAAAACAAGAGCATAAGAGAAAAAGAAAACACAAATATAAACTTAAAGTGTTTTCAGGTACTACATCTTTGGTGTTTTAGTGTGTTGAAACAAGGAGCTTGAGATCCCTATATATAGTCTTGAACTCTCCCACCCCTCACTAATCTAAGCGATGTGAGACTTCTCCAAGATGCATAACTTGATCTTTTTTCTCCTTCATTAGCAATGTGAGACTTACATTGCAATCAACCCCAACAAAATGCATACTTCATTAAATCAGTATGAAAAAACATAAGCTAACAGTACAGATTGAATTTGTGCGGGGAAATCATCCCACCAACACCTATTAGGATAATCAACTGCCAAAGAAGCTAAAATATGAGCCACTTTATTTGCTTCTCGTCTTGCATGTTGGAGCTTAAAGGAATGTAAATGAGCAGCTAGCATGCGACAATCTTTGATCACCGGTTCCAAGTCTACAAAGTTTTTTCCTTGTTGAACGCAACCACCACATTAAGCGCGTTGGTCTCCACCTCCACTGTGTCCAGTTCCAGTTCTTGAACTCTAGCTAGCGCCCACCGTAAAGTCGTGGCCTCTGCAAATGTGGACTCCAACCTGTGCTCAATGAAGCTTGTCTTTGCATACAGGAAATTCCCGACATGATCCCTGACCACCATGGCAAACCCTAAACCTCCATTCCCCGTCCAACCCGCGTCCACATTGACTTTCATCACCCCATCCCCTGATGCCTTCCACCCTCCAGTCGAGCTCGCCGAAGTACCCATATGCGTTGATCCGTGATTGTCTTTGCATACAGGCAATTCCCGACATGATCCCTGACCACCATGGCAAACCCTAAACCTCCATTCCCCGTCCAACCCGCGTCCACATTGACTTTCATCACCCCATCCCCTGATGCCTTCCACCCTCCAGTCGAGCTCGCCGAAGTACCCATATGCGTTGATCCGTGATTGTCTCGATGACCCGCTGCATGTACCCAATCCTGCAGCGTCTGAACAGCCATAGTTATAGCCCCTTGAATATCTGCACTATCAGTACTAAAAACCACAGTGTTCCTTTGTTTCTAAATAGCCCATAACATCATGACAACGACAGCTACAAGCTCTTCATCCTTCTGCAACAACAAACTCGATAGCCATGACCTCAGAGAAGGTGTATCCGCAGCGCGTAGACTCAGATGGGAAGAGAACCAGCACCTCTGGGCCCATTCACAATGTAGCAGGACATGATCCAGTGTCTCTGAAGCACTACCATCGCACAAAGGGCAGCAATCATGGACCAGCACTCCCCTTCGAACCAAATTACTTCGACAAGGCAGGGAATTATTGAGAACCTAAAACAGGAAATGCTTGATCTTACTTGGTGTCTGAATTTTCCACACATTTTTCCAAGGATACGCACCCGTCACTGATATTCTAGAGGTCGCTGCAATCTTTTTGTTTTGCAGCTGGTGATATAGAGATTTTACAGTAAACACCCCATCTTTGGTCCACCTCCAGACCAACCTATCATGAACACATAATAGTGGCTAAAATGATAATCAACCCTTATACATAAATTGCCTAACGCAATAATTACTCTCATTTACACCTATTTTTAAGTGGGTTTTTATCACAACATACTCTGTGACAGTAAAAAATCGCCACAAAAGTGTGTATAAAAATGGCTGATATTCATATAGGTCTAACTATCTTTTTAACCGACAAATGATAATAGATATACTTATTTATATGTATGTATATTAATATTTAGGCTTAATTGCACTTTTGGTCCCCCACTTTATTCAATCGTGTGATTTTGGTCCTTAATAAAAATAATTAGCACTTTGCGTCCCCCACGTTAACTTTCGGTTGCACTTTTGGTTTTCCGTCCAACTTCTGTTTAAAAACTAACTTTTAATCTTTAAAAAATTAATTAAAAGTAAAAAACTAATAAAAATATGATCTTCATCTTCTTCCTCTATCATCTTCAAACCCAAAATCTAGAAAAATTCAAAAAATAAATCTTTTATCTCTAATTTCCAATCCGAAGCCTTGAATGACGAACAACATATCATCATCCAAATCCCACCACGAATTCTCCCACCCCTACCTATGCACAAGATCCTACTTACTATCATTCTAACACGTAGTCATCTGTATTGCAAGATGAGCAGCCATGATTAGGATTCAAATCCAACAAACCATGTATTCTTTCTAAGGTAGGGTTTGGTCCAACTTATTTTTGACTTAAAAGTCACTTTTAAGGTAAAATTTGGCCAAACAGATTTCATTAAAATTTTCTTTGACTTAAAAGTCACTTATTTTTACTGAAGAAAAACACTAAAAGTAACTTTTTAGAAAAAGATATTGTGAGGAACTTTGAAAATAAGGAGCTTTTTTCTAATTTTTGTGTGAGCCCAAATCACGTGAAATCCTTGGCCTCTGTCTGGTTTTCCACTCTTCATCTTCAATCCCTCATTATATCCTTCGTGGCTATGTCTTTCACTACTTTTCCTCTGTTAAAAAGCCAGCTCTTAAATCACACCAAATCACCATGAAAACAACATCATCTGGCTTTTTCACGTTGGAATCACTCACATCAATAGATTAATTAGAATTTTATTGTCAAAATGAATATATGAAATTGAACCCTAAAACTGAAAATGGGATTAAAAAAGAAACGAACACAAATTACTCTAGTTTTGCTTCGAATAAAAGATAAAAGTGGTGTGGCGTCTGAGAATTCAAACTCAATTAATTAATTGATTGACTAAAAATTAGGAGAAGCTTAAGAAGCAGGTAGAAGAGAGGGAGAGACCAGAGTGTGGTATTTAATGGCTTGGATGGAGAGGTTCTGTTGATTCATGGCGTTGGTGTAGAGATGTGAGAGTTGGCGATGGTGCAGAAGGTGGAGTACATGGTCCGATCCACTTCGTCGAGGCACGTCGCCACTGATTTTATCTTCTTCCCCATCCTCCCAGACAGAACAAACAAATTCAGCCCCAATTTTTATATATTAATTAAATTAAAAATTTTAAATATGAAGCTTTTTTAAAATAGTTTTATCAAACAACTTTTAACTTAGAAGTAGCTTTTAAGTTATAAAAAGATGAAAATTGACAAACAACTTCTAACTTTTATTCAAAGCTCTTATTTTTATCTTTGACTTAAAAGTAGCTTTTAAGTCTGAAATAAGCTGGGACAAACAAAGCCTAAAACTCATTCCGAAATTCATTGACCTTCAGCCCCAAATTAAGGTTCATTCCAACACAACCCCATCATCTTCAAATCATAAGAACATAACACACTTACAATTCCAGCAAAACCATATCTTCAAACCCCAATAACCCACAACACAGCCATAAATCCGGCAAACCCATATCTTCAACCATAAATCTCTCTTCTCTCTGTTAATCCGTCATCACCCTTATCTAAACCCTAAAAATGAAACCTTTCTCTTCCATCTCATTCTCATCTCCATCCATTTCACATCAGGAGCTTGTCGAGCTTGAAAAAGATGCGGTGGAGGAGGCTTTGGTTGGCTTTGCGATCCAGATTGAAGGGTTTCGAAGGGTATGGTTGGATCTACGATCCAGATTGTCCCTTCTCCATGAATCCAGATCGGAGAAGGATTAGAGAAGCAAAAAACCCAAAACTCCAGATCTTCCATTCTCCATGATCAGACAAGCAGAATCTTGGCACCAACGTGGAGAGAGGATGGGGTGGTGGCATCGAGAGTAAAGAGAATGAGAATGAGAAGATGATAGTGTATGGAAAATTGAAAGGATAAAGGTTTGGCTTTTATTTTCTGGAGAAAGGTGTGGAGAATCTGTGTTTGTTTTCTTTGGATGAAGAAAGAAGATGAAGATTAGGAAAAGTTTTTAAATTTATTTTTTAATTAATTTTTTAAGGAATATTCTGTTAGTTTTTGGATGAAAGTGGACGGAAAACTAAAAGTGCAAACAGAAGTTAACGTGGGGGACGCAAAGTGCTAATTATTTTTGTTAAGGACCAAAATCACACGATTGAATAAAGTGGGGGACCAAAAGTGCAATTAAGCCTAATATTTATTTTGGTCATTTGGCTACCAGTCTCCATGGGGGAAAGGGCCCCACGTGACTAATCTGGCTCAGGATACGGTAGTGATGTCCCTGGCCACAAATGTATTATTTTTTACCTCAAGGGGATCGAACCCGGGCCAGGAGCCTAGGCGAAATCCCTTAAGGAAATGCACATTCACCACTTGTGTCATACCTTGTGGTTTATGTATATTAATATAATAAAATTACTAACTGTTATCCTAATTATTTAAATAATTTTGATTCTAAACATATTTATCATATATAAATAAGTATACATGTAAAGTAAGTAAACTAATTGGCTAACGTGGTGTGGTTAATCACTTCATTTATTAAGTAAGTGGTTGAGGATTCGAATCCCATCACTTAGTAATGAAAAAAAATTCATTGGTCAACCCTCTATTGGTAATTAGTGCATTGACTGTGAGACGATAAATCAGTCTCACAATTGTCGGCTATGCAATACCTTAATCAAACTAAGGAAAAAAGTATAAAAGTAAATTTTTTTTTGGTACATGTATAAAAGTAAAATTGACTTGACTGACAATATAATTAGTCATTAACGATTCTTATATTATTAATTTTAAAATTTCTCATACATAAAATTAAAATGATAAATATTAAAATTACTAATTATTATGAATAATTATTTGAAAAATAGTATTCTAAATTTTTTAAATGATACTATATATAAATATAAATATAAGTAAAAATGACTTGACAAGTATTAAATACTATATTCAATGTACAATATAATGATATATTGTAAAGAAAGAGAAAAAGTATAAAAGTAAAGTATATGTTAAAGGAAATCGACTTCAATGAGTATTAAACGTTATATTTAATAAAATAATATATAAATATTGCAAATAAATAGAATAAAATATTATATATATATATAATTGACTAGAGCAAAGATTAAATTTTATATTTAATATAAAAATATATAAATATTGTAAAGAAATATAAAAAAGTTTATATGTAAAATTGACTTGAATAAATATTAAATGTTATATTTAATGCACTAATATAATTTTTGGTACATTTATTAAAAACTATATTGAATGTTATACTTATATAAGTAAATTAACTTGAACAAGTGTTAAATGTTATATTTAATTTGTTGGTATTTAAATATTGTAATCAATATAATAAAATTGTAAATATGTTAATAATTTTTTTGGTTATAGTAGGAAAATAAATATATTAATAAATTCATTAGTATATGTGTCTATATTATTTTTTAATAAATAATATTTTTATGATAAAAAAATAACACTTCCATTCAAATATTTTAAAATCTAAAATAGTCATGTATAATTATATTAGTTTTCAATCTTGTGAATAGAACTCTTTGACCAACTCTGTATTGCTTAATGTGTTGACCGTGAAGTGAAGGGATTAGTCTCACGACTATCAAATATAAGAATACCTTTATCAAAACCAAAAATATATTAGTTTTGAATTAAATTAATTGTTAAGATTTTTATCATATCTATAATTGAAGTTTGGTCTTTACACATTAAACATAGACTTTATAATTTTAAAAAGATAAGATATTGGGCATGATGTATGCTTGCTCAAATTCTATAGCCTTCTCCCAGGTTGCATCTCAAATCATGGCACGCCGGTCTTTTTAAGGTCGGAGTGGGGGTATTTTAGGCGTCTATTTATTACAAAATATTTTTCTAAATAAATTATATAGAAATGCAATGAATAATTTAAGAAATCTTTGTGCCGAAACAATTTTTCCGTTTATGTGTCATATGCAGAATAAAACGATAATACTAACAAGTAGATATGTCCAAATCACCTTAAGTAAATAACGAGTAAAACCACTCTATCTCTAGGTGGCCTAGTTATATTTTAACATGTGTCTTTAGGAAATTCCACATTTCATGATATGTGTCTTTAGGAAATTCCACATCACATGACATGTGTCAAAATATTACTGAGACACCTAAGGCTAAATTGTTTTTACCTTATATTTACTTCGGGTGATTTAGGCAAGCTCTTGAAAAATAAAAATAAATTGTGATGTTGAATTTTTTTCAAAAAGGAAATATATATTGATATGGAGTAGAGAAACATCTCATCTCAACAATGGGTGAAGTGGTCAAGCCAAAAAACATCTGGCAAAAGCCAAAAAACTACAATGCAAGCCACTCAAAAATATCTTAAATAACCCCACAAGCATATGGACATGCTTGAAAGCCCAACCTAAAACCTTAAACACAAACCTCACAATCACCCAAGCATTCTCTAAAGCCCAACAAACAACCTTAGTCTACACCATATTGGGTAGGTCTTCATTTGCAATCGAAGAGTGGCAATAGGTTCAAACGATACTATCAACCGCAAGAAACCTACCAAAACAAGAACTCACCCCAAGCGTGCAAACCAAAATACCTAACATCAAGAAACCAACAAAACGTTGTAGAGCTGGGACTAAGACCCTAAAGAAAAACAAGCATAGAAAACTAATAAAACTACAAAAAAAAAGGATTAAAACAAAAGCACAAACCCACTCATGCAGCCCACAAGGAGATTAACAAACCAAAAACCTTGCAGAAAGCAAGTCGTTGAGGCCGAAAAGAAACCGTAGCCTCAACAACGTCCTCAGATTCTCGAGAAGTAACAGGATCAACCTGGCAAGAACCAAATAGTCGCATCGCACCCTACAAGCTTCCAACCAACACATGAAGGACCTAAATCACCCAGAACCAAAAACCACCGCGCCTGACCTATAAAGAGAGGCCAACAATGCCACCAACTCGAAGCACCACCCCCAAACCGAAAATTCTCTGAAAAATGTGACCCCAACCTCCTCACCTACCATGACCATGGCCTAATAGTTATTGACGATTTCAATATGTACGAATTTTATGCCTTCTATTTTCTGTAGGTAAATTAAGATTACTGATTGTTTTAGTCAGCTCTTACTCCATAAGACTCGATGACGTCGCAATCGACCCACAAGGGTTTGCTCTAAAGTAGAAACCATATGGGTGGTCTACATGACCTTGTACAAGAATGGACCACCCTTGTCCAACTGGAAAAGTGTTCGAGCGCCCTCACAAAGGTCCGAGATAAAACACTCAAAGCATGAAAACACAAAGCCAACCATGAGCTCGAAAACTACACTCGAGGACTTCCTTCACACTCATAGGGATATTGAACACATACACCAACCTTATAAATACAGGTTCTACAATTCATTTATACAATATTCTATTCATTCTTAGCATTACATGGGTTTTTAAGGCCCGTGGATTCTCTCCTTGCTCACATATTGATATGAGCATTAGATTTTCTTTTGCAAGTACTCCCCCTAGGCTCGAGGCCAACAACACCACAACCTCAAGTTCACTGAGGCTAAGCATCGCCACAGAGTCCAAGGAGAACAACCATTCATGATTCTCTTAAGAACATTTGGCATCGTCTGTGTGACACTCGAGACCGATGAGGACGAGGAATGATTGCCATGGGCGGGGAGTGATCGCATAGGCGAAGGGAAACATGACTAAACTGATGCAGCACCCAGAAAATAGGTATTTCGAGACTAAATAGGTATGAGACTATACAGTTGATGAGAGAATAATAAAAGGTTTGATTGCTTTACTTCTGGTTCTACACACAAGTAAAGCAAAGGAGTGATGAATCTCTAAGAGATTTCTTACAGTGATTCCATATGGAGGTGTTCATGACATCTGGATTGCAAACAGAGGACATCTTGATGTTGGTCGTCAATGCATTTCTACCATGCACATCTTTCCATGCCTCATTGATAAGCAGGCCTCTGAATAGCCTAGTAGAGTTCCAGGACCGAGCTGCAGATTACCAACGATCATATGACTTGTACCAGCAACACAAGAAAAGGCATACTTTGCACTCTCTCAACGATCACTGATACAACCAGCAGGGGGGAGTTTAAACTTCAAGCTGATGGGAACTTGGATTCTCCGCTAATGAAAACCACTAAGAGTAAAAGGGTGAAAACCACTAAATATGTCATCAAACAAGCTTTACCAAATGTGACGTGAAACTATTCCTAACGTTACATAGATCTTAAGATATCATCTCAAATACAACTGTAGAAATCACTATGACATTAGCCTCAAAATCCATATGACATATTGTTATGTCTGTAGGGTATAATTGTAAATCTATGTCTAAGACCACCATTACTTTAATCAGGGCCGTGTACAGAGATTTTGGGGCCTAAGGCAAAAAAAATTAAAGGGACCTTTTTTTAACAAGAATTTTAAAGAGAACTGCAGAATTAAACAATAGAACCTGGAAACGTAATAGAGATGAAAGGCGCGTGTGTGGTTTGTAAGATTTTAGAATTTTGAAGATCAATTAATTACAAGCCTTTAATTAAAATTCAAGAGAATAGAGATGAAGGGAAAGAGATGAGGAGAATTTTTTTTTTAACCAGGAGGAGCAAAAGCCTAAACGTCTATAGTCTAAACCAGGGAGAGAGTGAAAGATTAAAAGAGAATTGGAATAAATTAAGGAATAAAAGGAATTTATATTTTAGGATAAATAAATATTTTAATTTATATTAATGATGATATTGAATAGTTTTAAAAGAGATGATATTGATGTAACTTATTTAAAAAAAAAGAATATTATGTAACTTCCCTTTTTACTTGGCTAATTTTTAGGGAAGATGAATGATTTTTATTTATTTTATTTTGATCCACTATGAGTCTTTATTGATTGGTAGGTATTTCTAATGAATCCTAAATATTGTATATCAATCAATCATTCAATTCTATTTACAATTTCCAACGTGACAACATTGCAGTAATGCAGTTACTAATTATTTGTTTTTTTTTTCAATCCAAACACATAAGCTCACTGTTTGGCCGTTTGGGTCATTTATAACTAAAACAAAATTTGGGCCTCAATTTTTTGTTTTTGTTTTTTGGGGGCCTTAGGCAGCAGTCTTTTTGGCCTAAAGATAGTGGATATATGATTTTTATGGTTGGTGTTACTCGACTTTTTCTCCACCGCTGATGCATTTGAGATTCTTACATTTTTCTTACACCTGTAAGATTAATTAGTTTAATATTTACTTTTTTGCTATATACATATAAATACTAATATTTTAATTTATGTATTGAAATTGGATCTCCAACCCTCTCAATAATTAAAAACATTTTTTATGTGTTAAAATTCTACTTTGGTCCCCCAAAAAAAATTCATGGTTCTGCCACTGTATGGTGCCCTAAAAATAATATAATAATGCAGAGAAAAAACAATATAAAAATAGCTGGCTTAATTATGTTTATGGTGCATGTCCCCGAATGATAGCTCAAGTGGTAAGAGCTAGGGACATAAGGGTTTGGTGGGATGAAGGGTGAAGGGTTCCGGGTTCGAACCCGGAAGAGGAATTAATTTCCTAACATTTATAACAACTAAGATTTGTCTATAAAAAAATATTTATGATGCATTTATATTGGAATTATTAGTTTTACTCGCTCTTAGTCACGTTCAAAAATAGAAAAATGCTGATAAAAAAAGACTAAAAGAAAAATAAAATTTTTAGGAAAGAAATTTACTGAAAACTAATAATTCAAATTGACTTTTGTTTTTTTGTATTGGTTCTCTTAAAAATTGAAATATGAATCTTTTGAAAATGTAAATATTGAAGTAAAATAAAAGATTAATAATTTTCAATATTGGAGGGTAAAAATTTTTATTTAATCAAAATTAACTTTAAGTCTAAATTTGAGTTTATTTTACCTGCGGACTATCATGAGGAAAACCAGGTATTGGCACATTCTCAACTTCATTAACATCTGTTGGAGCACCATCATTATCAACATTATACTCCACACCTCCATCGTGCTGAATACCTATGTGGCGAACTGACGATCCAGTCGCTGAACTCAAAGCAATCTCCAATGAAGAATTCTTACGAGGCTTACGAAATACACGACAAAGAACAAAAGGAGCCTGCTCAAAGAATAAAATAATTATTTTTTATCAAAATATAATAGAATTGAGATTAAACAAATGTCTTTGGGTTAATCAACACATATTTCTTTCGGGGAAAAACTAATTATATTTAGTAAATTGTGACAGTCCATCCAAATAAATGACTTTTCCGAGATTCATACTATTTTCTTCCTAACCTCTATAGGTTTAGTTTTCCTACTAACAAACTGGGAGGAATTTACGGTACACATTTGAAAACTTGTGTAAGGTTACACATTGCCCTTTTGACCTGTACTAGCAGGTTTTTCCGATTTTTTAAAAAAATAAATAAAAATACATATTTATTAATTATAATAATTAACTTGTGATAATTTTAATTAAATTAATTGGATCTACTAAACTTGAATTCAGAACCAGTTCATCATCATCAACATCAACAGATCTGAAACAAAATAACCCAGATCTCTCCACCTTCCTGAGCCAGTCACCCAAGCCACCTTCACGTTTTGGCCTTGGTTTCTGCAGATCTGGAGGAAGGGAGTGACCAGAACCCACCACCATCACACACCAATCCATAACTCACCACCATCCATTACCCAGAACCACCAACCCAGAACTGACCACCACCCAGAACCCACCCCCAACCCAGAACCCACCACAATCACCACCACCTATCTCCACGCCACCACACCACCTCATCTCATCTCTTCAATCTCAGTGAACCCCCACCACCAGAAACCCAGAAATAAGAATGAAGAGGACCAAACCCACCCCCATCACCAACCAATCGTCATGCTACCACCAACCCAGAACCCACGATGTAACCAACATATCTGCAACATATCAGATCGAGGTTGTTGGACAGAATCGATGGAGAGAACGATAGAGGAGGAGTGAAGGGAGAGAGAAGCGACTACCAGATCTGCAACCAACAAATCTGCAACAGATCAGATCGAGGTTTGTTTTGTTGATTTTGTCGTGCCTCTCTCGATCTGGATGTGGATCTGCCCACCACCGTCGCACCATAGCGTCGTTGCAGGAGAAGGCTGCGGTGGGTGATTGGGGTTACAGGAGGGGGGGTCGGTGATTGGGGTTGTGGTGGGTGAAGAGAACGACGGAGGAGGAGTGAAGAAGCGATATCACGACGGAGAAGCAACGACAGAACCTGGTTCTGAGAAGCAAATAAAAAAAAATCTGATTTTGTGGTGCATGGAAAGGTTGTTCTTTGATAATGATTCTGCTTTGGAAAAAAATTCTGGGTTGCCCTTAACTTTCTGATTTTGTTCTGTGTCATGGATGATCATGTGGTTGAAAAAGTTTGGGGATTTTGTGTTATGGGTTTTAGTGGTAGTGGTGAAGAAGGAGAGAGAAGAGGAACAGATTAAGATAAAAAAAATTGAAATTAATTAAAAGATAAATCATAAATGTTTAATTAAGAAAATATGTATTTTGATTTTTTTTTTTAAACTGTCTATTGCAGGTCAAAAGGTATAAGTGTAACCTTACACAAGTTTTTACTTGTGCATGTTAAATTTTTCCAACAAACTGACACCTTATATTTGGGGTAAAGAAATATGATATATTTTATAACTGAATATTTTTTAAAAATATTTTGCAGTACCTGATGATCAGCCAGGGCATACTCATAAAGAGTCCAATTGGTCCTTGCAACATTTTTTATGGATTTTCCGGTGTGGAAAATGAAGCTGGTCCTGGTGCCCAAAACCACATTTCCAGCGCCACTAGAAGGGATCTGAACCCTTCCATCCCTAAGCCAGAAGCCACTCATAGTCATCTTGTTCCTATGCATATCTCTTTCGGTGAAATAGTACCAATGCCTCTTCCTCCCTCTATGATCATAAGCAAAGCTTGTAGAGTCAGGCAAGTCGAACGGGTCATATTCAAAAAGCTCCAGTTCTGTGATCAAATTAGCACCATCGAAATCCTGACCTTGATTCTTGTTGATCAAGTAGTAGTTGAGGAGAATTTCCTCTGAGGGGAAGAACTGAAAACCTGGTGGTAGAGAAGATAACGCATGCTGCATCTTTGCCAAGTCGTGAAACAAGAGATTTGGGGAGGGGAGGGGAGGGGTTTAAGACTTAGAGAGGAAGTTAAGAAAATAGAGGGAAATGAGAGTGAGTGTGTGGGTTTTTATAATTACGAGAAGAGAGACACACAATCGTGTTGTGTAAAAAGTCAACATAATTGTAGAAAATCAAATTTAAGGAAATAGAGGGAAATGAAAGTGAGGGTGTGACTTTCACTCATCTACTCTTCTGTAGGTGACTGTTGACATGTCACTTTTTCGTTGGTTGTGATGGTAAAAGGAATCATAACAGGTTATGATGATAGGTGATCTCTGGTGGAAAAAACCTATCTCATCTCATGCAGCTTCAAAGCCCTTTTTATTCCCATGTGCGATGAATGCTACTTGTTAAGACACAGACGACTATGGTTCGGTTCTACTAGCGTTTTGATTAATTAACACTCAACTCATTTCCACTAACTTTCTCTTCCCACTCGTCTCATTTATTCTATCACATCACGTATCGTACCTCTCATTTCTCGTTCTACAATTAGGGGTTGATAGATAAATTAAGGAATAAAATAAACTTTTAATTTATTAGTTAAATTTTTATTAAAACATTTATTTCCTGCTATAATATTTAACGTTTTGTTAATTAATTCAAAATAGGTTGATCGAGTAGTAGGAAAGTTAGATGTTTATAAGGGTGACTTGAATAATTCGAACCCGGGAAAGTCATTTGTTAAGAAGGACCTCCACACTGTTTTGTGAACAAATTTATACTGGTCAAAGACAAAAAAAGAAAAACAAAAGCAATTAACATGGGTTAAACTTATAAAGAAATAGATAAATAGGAAAAACATATTTAGAATGATTTTTAACTTTATAAAATAGATAAGTAATTAAGTTTTATATATTTTTCATATTTTTTGACTTATATAATATCAATTATAAAATTTTCATTATATCAATAAAATTAATATTAATTTGTCAGTTACTATTTAGTTAACAAATAAAATGTTATTCTAAAAAACACAAAATAATCCATACCATTCTAATTTTAAATATATATTTTTCCAAAAAAATATAAGTAATATTCTTGGTCAAAAGATCAAAATCTACAATAATTTAAGAGTTTTGAAAGTTTACCTTTCAAATTATTTAAAATAAGTTTATAAAGTTCTTTAAAATTCAATTATGATTAATCATTTGATTTCATATTTAATGATAATATTAAGTGGAAATAATTTTATGTCTTCCTCATAGTGTAATATATAGTTTAATAATTTTTATTGAATCAACAAAATAAAAATTAGTTCTTTATTCTACTTTAAAAATTAAAATTATTCCAAAAATTTCAAAATTAAAATTAATATATTATTCCCTCCGTTCCTTTTTAAGTGTTGTTTTAGAAGAAATTTTTTGTTCCTATTTAACTGTAGTTTTGATGTTTTAAGGTCTATTTTATCAATTATACCCTTACTAGTAAGTGGAAATTAAATTCTCATTACATCAATTCAAAGTCTTGTCTAGTAAGTGGAAATTAAATTCCAATGAAAGTACCCAAAATAGCTTTCAAAGTTACATTGAAAAATGTGTTAACATTAAAAATTGGAGGGAGGTTATAAATTTTTATTGTTACTAGAGAGAGAAGAATGATAAATAGTTGGGAATTGTTATTCAGACCCCCGCAACAGCTATTTAGACTCCTCAAAAAGTGCAAAAATACTAAACTACCCTTAATGAAATAAAATATAAAAAATTCTAACCTCACTCTTCACATTCTCTCTCGTCTCTCCTTACCTCTTACCTCTTTCCTCTTTCTTCCACCAACCACCACCACCCACCACCTCCGCCGCCGCCACCACCGCTGCCACCACCGCCACCACCACAACCTCCATCTTATGTCATTTTTTAAAATTTCAAACTTTAGAGAGTAGATTCTGTCGTTTTAAATTTTTTCTGCAATTAAACGCACTATAGAAGTGCCTGACTCACGCACTTTAGATGTGCGTGACAAAAGCGCTTTTAAAGTGCGTGCCCTTTAAAAGTGCGTAGTTAACGCACTTTTAAAGTGCGTGCACTTTTAAGGGGGGTTTGTCACGCCCTTCTAAAGTGTGTTAACTACGCACTATTAAAGTGCGTTTAATTGCAGAAAAAAATTAAAACGACATAATCAACTCCATAATATTTGAAATTGAAATTTTAAAAAATGACATAAGATGGAGGGGGTGGTGGTGGCGGTGGTGGTGGCGGCGGAGATGGTGGGTGGTGGTGGTGGGTGGAAGAAATAGGAAAGAGGTAAGGAGAGAGGAGAGAGAATGTAAGGAGTGGGGTGAAGAATTTTTTTTGTTCATTAAGGGTAATTTAGTATTTTTGCAATTTTTGAGGGGTCTAAATAGCTGTGGGGGGTCTGAATAACAATTTCCTAAATAGTTTGATTATATCAGAGAGAGAGAGTAGAACAAAAAATTAACTATCCACTATTTTGGTAGAAAAACTTTATAACTCCATGATTAGGATTTGAGAGGGTAGAATGGAAAAAAAACTCCAATAATCCACTATCTTGGTTGGAGAGCTTTTTGCTATAATGACACTTAAAAAGGAACGGAGGGAGTACTTTATTAACTAATTAATATATTTCATTTCTATAAAAAAAAAGTAACTTAAATTTTTTTGATCATAAGAAAGGAATTCCACAATAATTTGAATATTTTGGAATTTCCCCCCTCTAAAGTAAATAATAAATAGTAACTTTATATTTAATATGTTTCTAACATGTAAAAAAATAGTTTTTATTTGTTCTTTTCAGTTTTTAATTTTTATTTGTTCTTTTCAGTTTTTAAATTTTTCGTATTTATCATACTTTTCTTCACAAAAAGGATGGTTTTTATTGTTTTTCATTTTCCTTTACTTTTTTTTAATATATTCATTTTAATATATTCATTTTAAAATATTATTTAAGAGTTATTATTTTTCTACATAACTTAACTAAAATACTATATATGGAAGTATAAGATTAAAAATAATTTAAATTTTTTTAAGGTTTCCCTTTTAAAATCATTTTGTATTTTTATATTATGGAGTTTCATAAATTTAAATTCTTAAAAAAATTAATTATGTATTTTTTTTATATTTTTAATTTTTTTTTTGTTTCTTCAACAAAATAATGCTTGATATTTTTTCATTTTCCCTTTTACTATTTTAATTTAGTATACTAACTAATGATACCACTAATGTAACACCCCCTTTTCCCCATTGTTTTATTTAAAAACGTTTATCAGAGTTTAAAAACATATCAAGGGAGTATTACACTTCTTCACGAAAACTCATTAAAATTAATGCTGGTTGTGTTTGAAAATTTATAAGTTCATATGGTTTTCAATGAATGAATTATTTCTTGCCAATAAAATTTCTAAACCAGCCAAATAGTCCTAAAATGCATAAAATCACTTATTTAAATAGGTTATCTTCCATGATATTCCAATAAAATTCATCATACTCATAACTGAATTTCATAAGCACCTCGGCCATCAACAGTACGACATCGCCATAATTTAGAAAATTATTCAACAACTTCCATAAGGAGAGGTTATAAAATCCTCTCAACAGAAATGTAAAAGTAACGTAAAATATCTACCCAGTGTTACATTACAGAGCAAGACACTTTATTTTATTATAATAATAATAATAACATAAACTAAGACTCTCCGAAGCTACTCCTCATGAGCCACATCTCTACCCCCAGTACCTGTACGATGTCGCATAGACATTCCAACAGAAGGGTAAGAACTTACATTGTATAAAATATAGCATAACAAAGAGCAAGTAAACAATTCAGATCTTGATTTATAAACTCTTCACATTTTCTTTAAAATCTGAGTGATTATAATATTTTCTCTCAAGACAGTTTCATAATTCTTATTATTGTTTCGGAAAATTATAAGCTTTAAGAAGAATAATAATTCGACTTTACCACAACAGCAAAACAATTCACCAAACACATAAAACCACTGAAAACGTGAAACTTAGTGTGTGAGACTCCAATGTATGCATGTGGTACCAATTGTTAACTTTAGTGGTATCACCGCGTCCACTCCAGGTAGTTAACCACCAATGAAGTCCACTCCAGACTTCCAGAACCACTCCAGTTCTGGGACAAGCCCCCGCTTTCCGAGGAAAACCAACACGTTGCCTTTTGACTAAATGAAGTGTACTAGTCATTTTCACCCGTGCATTGCACGACGATTAAGTTTATTTTGTAGATATATTTGAAGAATACCAAATAACAGAGAGTAGGTTTAATCATGTATGTGAATAGACCAACGTAAAAATTTTAAATAGACTTCGTTGTATGACCTACCGATGTCAACACATGAACAATATTTTTCTTTTGAAAGCGAAATGAATATTAGTAAGAAAATGCTTGAGGCAAAATAACTTAAGGCAAGAGTAATGTACAATCTGAAACAGAATGATTCCTGACAAAACCAAGTGCTTAACAGTGCACCAAACCAACCACCAACCCGCATGATGGCTTCTAACATGTTCCCAAGAAGGAGCCTCGTTAAAACCTTACTGAGAAAAACCCAGCAAGGAAAAAGAGTACCACCAACTTGGGAAAGCCACCATGCAATTATAAAACATGAGAAATAGCCCAAAAAGCAACTGGAAATTCGTGTACAGTAAAAACAGCAATATTCCAATCTATGTAGCATCAAAACAGCTAATAGAAACAGCAACCATACGAAACAGCAACCATACGAAACAGCAACAACAACAATCAGCAAAACAGCATCCAGCAAACCCAAACAGCAACCAACAGACAGCAAACCGGACCAGAGGAACAACAACAGCAGCTTCAGCAACAACAAAGCAGAAATCTACAACAGCAACAGCAATCACAGAAAACAGCAAACGGCTAACAAGAAAACAACAATATTATAAATCCAGGTTTTTACAGAATGCGTTGCAAAATCCAACAAATTAACAAATGACAAAAATGTCAACAGCATGATCGCTTAATAGAACTTGTTGACCATATTCAGTGATAATGACTTCGTCCTAGATGTTCCATTTTGCTACCAATTCAATATTTGAACAACATAACCTACAATGGAAAAAGTAGATATACCAATAATAATTAGTAAGCAATACAAAGATGAACTTGATATATCATTTGAAAATTAAAAACAAACCTTGTAGCAAATGAATTATCCTTCAAGTTAGATAGTCAATAAGCTGCTTTACTTTTATTTTTACTGTCAACAATTAAAACAAAGACACTATCAGATTTGGTATTTAAAAAAATATAAACCCAACAAAATTATAGTAAAAAACAGCACTTACATATCAAATATTTTCAAAGACTTCTTGGTAGACAACGTTGCGGGTAGTGTTAGAACCTACTCCTTGGTCATCTAGGATTAGTATCATCAAACCTTTTCTAGATTTAACCCTTGATAGTGCAACATATAATTGTCCATGAGTAAAGACAGGCCTTGGAAAATACAGTCCAACATGAGATAAAGACTGTCCTTGACTTTTATTTATAGTCATTGCAAAACATAAAGTAACAGGGAATTGTCTGCGCTGGAATTTGAATGGAATATCATAATTAGATGGAGTTAAGCTCATCCTTGGAATAAAGGTTTTTTCTCCCATCGTGTTTCCGTTTAGAACAGTAGCAACAATTATATATTTAGTCAAAGCGTTGACTATCATTCGAGTGCCATTACACAACCCTGCAGCTTGGTCAATGTTTCGAATGAGCATGATAGGAACACCGACTTTTAGTTTAATCTGATGGTCTGGGATTCCGGAGCATTTGTAATCATTTAAGAATTCAGATGTAAACCATTCCGCATTGACACCCGAATCTTCATCGGACTTGCATGGAGTATCACAACTCAAGTACTATGTTTCCTCCCCAGGAATCATAGCTAACATAAAGTTGTTTATTTCCTCTACACTTTCAAGTGTTGGTGCAAGGATTGCTCTTTCTTGGAAGAATGAATTTTTTTCCAAATTCATCAAAAGTTTCGGATATGAAAAATTTACTATTTCAAGTAATGGATCCTTACACGGTTCAATAAGAAGATCTGGAGGAATCTCAATGAGTGATTCGGCTTCATCAATGGTTGTAACTGTTCCGTCTCCCACTTGAAGCAACCAATCAGCAAACTCTTTAATTTCTGCTGCTGAAGAAGATGAGTTAGCATTCTGCAATCTTATATTAACAGTCAACTTCATTACCTTGCAATGCTTCCATAGATATGAAGAATTGATAACTGGGAGTATTTGTCTAAAGTCGCCTCCTAGTACCATAACTTTCCCTCCGAATGGAATGTCATGACCATAAGTAGATCTAGTTTTCATAATGTCATTTAGAGATCTGTCCAAAGCTTCAAAGCAATGTTTGTTCAACATAGGTGCCTCATCCCAAATAATTAGGCTTGCTTTTTTCAATAATTCAACTTTTGGGGAACCTTGACGGAGATTACATGTTGATATCTCATTTATTGAAATAGGAATAGAGAACCTGGAATGAGCAGTTCTACCTCCGGGTAACAACAGCGATGCAATTCCGCTGGATGCGACATTTAACACAATAAGGCCCCTTGAACGCAAAGCAGCAGATAAGGTGTTCCAAACATATGTTTTCCCAGATCCTCCAAAACCATATAGAAAAAAGAATCCCCCATTATCAGATAATACAGCATTCAAAACATTTTTATAAACTCCCTCTTGCTCTGAAGTAAGGCAACAAACCAATTCTTCATGAATCTTAAGCATTTCATCTTTATTGTAATTCAACTCATCTGCAACGAATCTATTTTCAAAATTATGTGCTTCAGTAAATTTAGGATATGGAAAACATGGAAATTCCTTCAGTGACCTTCCATTTCCTTGAAGAATTTTTTCAATCTCTATCAAACATAGGTTCTTTAATTCTTCATCATCTATATGCAGATCTGAATGAAAGCACAAATATAATAGTTAATTTCAATTTCATTACCAAGACATATTGGTAAAGTTTATTAAGTCGTTTCATTACCAAGACATATTGATTAATTTAAGGCTTAAATACTCTAAAGGCCCCTGTAATTTAAAAGGGAATCAAACCTGGTCCCTAAAAAAATTTTGCATCAATCCTGGTCCCTAAAAATTTTTTTTTAATTCAATTAAATCCAAATTGGCTCAATTGCTGATGTGGCTACATTTTCTCTCACTAGCCATTTCCACGTGGCTTTTAACATTTTTTTAAAACCAGATTTATTATTTTTTTATTCCAATCTCAGAGTTAATCCCTAATAATAGCCTCAAATAGAACCCTAGTTTTGTCTGAAAGACGAAGATAGAACACAGGGAGAAGAGAGTAGAGTCCTCCGGCGACAGGGAGAAGAGAGTAGAGTCCTCCGGCGAATCGTGAGCGAGAGGTAGTCTTGGAGGTAGAACGACAAAGGCACGACGACGAAGGCAAGAAGGTCGACAACCAATCGTTCGTGGAAGGTGTTGTATTTAGAAACATCGAACCCCATCCTCTTCGAACCAGGTATGACACTATGCTATTACAAATTCTGTGGTTACATGGTATAGCATAATAGGGTTTGGATTGTTCCTTTGTTGTTTTTCGTGATGATTAGTGGGTTTGGGTTAGGCTTTGGCTTGCATTACTAAATTAGGGCAACGAAAAGGGGGGTTTGTTGCAGGGGGTTTGTTGCAGGGTTGTTCCTTAGTTGTACCTTTAGTTTTATTGTTAAGTGTGTGTTCATCAGTAAGAGTGTTTGATTTTGTTATGGCAGGAATGGCAGAGGGAATCACAATCAGATTCCACCACAAGGGGCGTTTCACTGGCAACCCTCTGAGCTATGAAAGGGGAGAAATGTTTGAACTTGATCATGTTGATGTTGACAGAGTCTCCTACTTTTCCATCAAAAGCTGGGTGAGAGGATTTCTGAATTATCCTGATGATGGCTACACAATGTGGTGGAAAAAGTCAGAAGAATGTTGGGATCTAGACATGAGGCAGAAAGCGTTGGACAAGGATGCTATGGATTTAGTTATGTATGCAATTGATTCTGGGGGGGTGGTTGATATCTATCTGGATCATAATGAACCTATGTTGCCTACTGATCCTGTGATCCCTGAACCATCATTGATTGAAGATCCTGTGGCCCCTGAACCTTTGATGATTGAAGATCCTGTGTTGCCAGATCCTGTGGCCCCTGAACCTTTGTTTTCTGAAGATCCTGTGGTCCCTGAACCTTTGTTTTCTGAAGATCCTGTGGTCCCTGAACCTGTTTTGACTTTTGATCATGTTTCCCCTGAACCTGAACCTGTGTTGACTTCAGATCCTGTATTGCCTACTGTGAGTAGCCATAGTAGGAAGGTACTTGATAAGGGCAAGGGAAAACAAGTGGCTGAGAGTGATGGTAGGAAAGTAGTTGAAAAGGGCAAGGGAATACAACTGTATGGGATTGATTCTGATGAGAGTGAGATAGAATTCTCCAGTGATACTGACAGTGACAATTATACTATCATAGACAGTAAGGATGAAATATGCAAAGACTTGCCCAATGATGGCTTTGATGATGACAACGAGCATGTTCAGGATGGTGTTATGAGTTTGGATGTGTGCAATCAGTGGCATGATGGTGATGGCAGTGAAGATGATGACTGTGAAATCCCCTCTGAAAATGCAGACCAGCATATGATTGAGGATGAGTATGAGAGTGATGAGCTGATGAGTGATGTGTCCAATGGTGAAGAAGATATTCCATCCAGGCCCAGGTTTGAGAGGTTCAAGAGAGAGTTGTTGGACAAAGATTTCAAGTTCAAATTGGGGATGGAGTTTGCCAATACAATGGAGTTTAAGGATGCTATCCTTGAACATTCAGTCATGAATGGGAAGTGTGTGGTGTACAAGAAGAATGATAAATCAAGGGTGAGGGTTTGTGGCATATCTATCCAAGGTTTCAGGGACTACATCCTATAGGATTAAGACACTTAATCCTAAGCACACTTGTGGAAGAACCTTCAACAATAAGAATGCAACAGCTAAGTGGATTGCAAAGGTTGTTGAAGAAAGAATGAAAAATACAAGTGGTGATGTGCAAGTGAAGGACATAATTAATGAGATGAGGACAAGGTTTAGCACAGGTGTTAGCTGGGGAACTGCTTGGAATGCAAGAAGGATGGCCAAGGATGCTGTTGAGGGAGATGCCCTAAAGCAGTACACCATGATTATGTCTTATGCAGCTGAGCTTAGGAGGGCCAATCAGCTAAATTCAACTGCTATAATTCTGAGATATGTTCCCATCACTCTTCAGCCAAGATTTGGATGTTTCTATATGTGTTTGGAGGGATGCAAATCAGCCTTTAAGCAAGCTTGCAGACCTTTCATTGGTATTGATGGTTGCCACCTCAAAACTAAGTATGGTGGCATCCTTCTTATTGCTGTGGGCAGGGACCCAAATGACCAGTACTTCCCACTGGCATTTGCAGTGGTCGAGTCTGAGTGCAAGGAATCATGGAAATGGTTTTTGAACCACTTGATCCGGGATATTGGTGACAAAAGATGGGTGTTCATCAGTGATAGGCAGAAGGTAACTCACTAAAATGTTTATTCTCAATTACTTACATTAGTCCACAGAATAATGTTCTTACATGATGCTAAATATTTTGCAGGGGTTGCTACAAGTATTTGCAGAGGATTTTCCTGGTGTAGAACATCGCTTCTGTGTGAGGCACTTGTACGCAAACTTCAAGAAGAGGTTTGGTGGAGGCACTGAGATAAGAGATCTGTTGATGTGGGCATCCAAAGCAACATACAAGGAGATGTGGGAAGAGAAAATGGCAGAAATCAAAGAAATGAATGAAGATGCATACAAGTGGGTTCTGGCTATCCCCACAAATCAATGGTGTAGGCATGCATTTTCATTTTACCCTAAGTGTGATGTTACTATGAACAACTTGGCTGAGGCATTCAATTGTACCATTTTAGTTGCTAGGGACAAACCAATAATTACAATGTTTGAGTGGATTAGGAAGTACTTGATGACTAGGTTTGCTACCTTGAGAGAAAAAAGTAAAAGGTGGAGGGGTAATGTCATGCCCAAACCTAGGAAGAGATTGGATAGGGAGATACTGCATTGTGGGAAATGGGTGGCATCTTGGGTTGCTCAAGGGCTGTTTGAGGTTGAGCATCTAAGTTTTGAAGACAAGTTCATAGTTGATATAGAGAAACAAACTTGCACTTGTAACTATTGGAAGACAAGGGCTGTCTGTGATGTTGTTTTAAGAAGTCAACCAGAAGGAAGACCTACTGTTGACCAAGGAAGACCAACCAACTGCTCCTGCACCTGCTGCTGCTACAAACCAAGGAAGAGGAAGAGGTAGATCTACTGCTGCTGCTGCACCATCACAGCCTGCACATGTTGCTGCTACAAGCCAAGGAAGAGAAGATTCACTGCTGCACCATCACAGCCTGCACCACCACCAATAGCTCCACAAGCATCTGCAAAGAGTAGATCTGCTGCACAGACCAAGAAAACTGACCCTCAGCCCAAAAAACCACCACCAAAGGCCAACAAAACTGCTACAACTGCCCCTGAACAAAGAGGGAAAAAGAGGGGAGCAGACAATGAGATCGGCCATTGAATTCCAGGAGAAGCTCACGCTACTGGATCTGGGAATGCACCTGCTGGAAGAGGGGAAAAAGGCAAGGCACTTGTTGGCAGAGAAGGGCAAGGGAAGAAGAAATTGATCAAAAGGAGATGGATTTAGATAAAGGTGTTCACATAATACTTTAGGACAACTTGAGATGCTCAAATCTGTCTTTTTTGTAATAGCTTTTAGTGGGATATTTGGTTATGCTTATTCACTGCAATTGTGGGACCACAAGAACCATTATTGGCCTTATTGTAATAGCTTTGAAGACTCACTTGTTTTCCTCATGGATTGTTTAATGGCTAGACTTGTTTATTCAGTCAAATGTGCATCATGTGACCACCTTGTTATGTTGTTTTGTAATTGCATCATGTGCATACACTGTGAAAAACAGTGCTTTATGAATTGAATACAACCTTGATGTTTAATAGCTTTCAGGACCATAATATTGAAAGGAAAAACATGGCAGAATTCATGGTGGTGTTTTGTAGCTGCATCATGTGCATTGACTGTGAAAAATAATGCCAATAATGGACCACAATATTGAAAGGAAAACTAGGCAGAATTCATGTTCAAACCAACCAACACTCATTGCATTAAATCACATTGCATTCATTACTTAGGTTTGGATACAACTACATTCTCAATTCATGCTTAATACAAAGACTTTCACACATGTAACAACAAAGGATAGCACAAAACATAAACTTTGAACGCACCATTTCCTAAAACCACTTTGACAGTGCTACAGCAATACTAATCCCACATAAGAACCACAACACATTCAACTTCAATCCCTCATTTTGAAGCTTCATCTTCATCCTCTCTATTTTCTTGTCCTTCTTATCATCCATGTCTTTCTGAAAGTTCACAATTACCTTCTGCACAATTTCATCAATGTCTTCCTTCAACCTAGCTAGCTTTTTTTTCCATCATCTCATTCATGTCTTGCCTCAGGTTCAATCCTTCATTCAATTTTGAAGATCCCTCCATATCATCCTCAACAACAGGTCCTATATAAACCACAACTCCCCTTTTCCTGAAAAAAATTGGAGAGCAACCATAAGGGGAAAGTAATTCGACATCAAACATAATAGGAGATTCAAAATACCTTCCAATCAGGACACCTCCAAAAAAGCTTTCCAGGGTTTTTCTTCGAATTGGATCTGTAGAGAACAACCTCTTTCCCACAGCCACACTTCTTCAACAATAGTGCAGAGCACGAGGTGGAGGAACGCGAACTAAACCTTGGGTTCATGGAAGCTTCGTGATTTTCGGGCTTCATCTTCATCATCGTCGTCCTCTTTGTCTCTTCTACCTTCCGTCGTCTGGTCAGCTATGGTGGCCTCCGTGACCAGCCGGTTGTGCGGATCCCCTTTTCCTTCTCTTCTTCGTTCTCTTCTTCCTCTGGTTAGGCCTTCTCTTCTTCCTCTGGTTCTTCGTTCTCTTCTTCTTCAATAGATTACATGATTAGGGTTAAAAACATGTTGGGTTAGGGATTAACTCTGAGATTGGAATAAAAAAATAATAAATCTGGTTTTAAAAAAATGTTAAAAGCCACGTGGAAATGGCTAGTGAGAGAAAATGTAGCCACATCAGCAATTGAGCCAATTTGGATTTAATTGAATTAAAAAATTTTTTTTAGGGACCAGGATTGATGCAAAATTTTTTTAGGGACCAGGTTTGATTCCCTTTTAAATTACAGGGGCCTTTAGAGTATTTAAGCCTTAATTTAATTATGGAATATTTACTATTCGTGTATTAATTTAATTTAAATCATATCCTCATACCTTCTCTTTTTTCACTGCTTTGAGGAGCTTAATTTTTCCATCCAAATCAGCATCTGGAGGAATGGGCCTCTTTGCAATCGGACTTGCTTTGGTACCACCATCATCATCAGGAACTATGACAGCATGATCTCCGTGAGTACCACCAACAGACGGATCTCCAACACAACTTCCAGCAACAACAGCAGCAATTTGAGATTGAAGATCCTGTAATCAATAAAAATAAGTGAATTAATACAAAAAAATAACATGAAAATTGTAAATTAAGGAATTGTGTAATTAAATTTATAAGTAGTACCTTTATTTTCTGATTCCTCAACTCCTGAACAAGCTCCATTTGCATTTTGTACGACTGTTTGATTGCGTTTGGATCACCCTCAATATCATCTGACAATACTGATTTACCGTTGTTTGGGGTACAAAGTAGAGTATTAGAAGGTAGATCAGCAATCTTATCACTTTGAGATTCATCTTTTTGGAGATCGCCAGCATCCACAAAAGCATCATTGAGATCATATAATAAAAAAAATAACAAAGTTTGATATAAGTGTATGAATTTTAAATAAAGGCTCATACCTTAGCCAATCCCGACGAAGATGCCTCAGACTTTGATCCAGAAGTTGGTGTTGTCATGGTAAGAAATGGATCAGAACCATCCTGCAATAAATTGAAATAAGAGTTTACATTGACCATGAGGTAAAACTCTATAAAATTAAAATATACATGGATCAAGGCAACTAATTACAGGCTGAAATGTCATTGCAGCTCTAAAATTATTGATAACTTCTGGATCAGCACAAATCTTTTTGACACGATAAGACTTTTCAAACTTTGAGTGATAACTGTTTGCAACTTCAATCTTGAACAAATATGTTTTGTCAATCAAATTCAAGATTTCCGTGGGAATTGTGAGAGGATCAGAACCCTGAAATAATCAACAAATATATTATTGTCGTTAATTAGCTATATTTGTAATTGCAGATGAATGCTATGTCATTTAACTTAAATTCATACATAAGTTTCAAGCAGATCTGAACATGACTTGTTCAGCAGTGCAGACGCCTCCTGATCAAATAACGCAAAGGTAGCGGTGTCTTTTGAATCCATAACCCTTAGTTGAATTCTAAACTTGTGAGTTGGAGAAACAACGTGACGGTTACATGTATCACAAAAATACATGTCATCGGCAGGATACACTTTCTTGCTACACTTGAACGCAGGGTAATGCCAGACCATACCCTCTGCAATATACTTAACAGTACTAAGTACAACACAAATTGATTTCTGTCAAAAAAAAGCATTAATAAATAACTGTAACATGTTAGTAGGACGAACATAAATAATATTGTGGAGTTATGAAGTAAACAATATACTTCAGCGAGATCTTTGAGTTGCTCGATGGTTTTCCCATCACTCTTTTTCAGAAAATCTTCTTCTAGGGATATTTTTTTTGCACTGTCTTGAAGCGGGCTAATGATGTGTGCTGCAGGATCATTTGACTCCAGAAACCTAGGGATTATACATACATATGATTAATTGAAATAACTGTACGTAATATCAAAAAAAATTTGCAGATTATCTTTTTGGAAAGAATGCATGTTTTTATCCTGCACTGCTATTTTTTGTCTACTGCAAAACATATCACATTAATTGATTCTAATTTTTTTTTTTCGAAAGCAAAATATAATATATGATAAAAGAGAGGAAAACAAGACAGTAGCCACCCCATGAAGAGGAGAAGCTACTCGCCCTCTTCAAAAACAGCAGAGGGAGCAGAGCAACAGCTCTATCAAAAAATCACAAACGCCCTATACAACACCGACCAAAAAAGCACACCCTCCCCTGTACAACAGAAAGCCCACCAAAACAAAACAAACAAACCTAAAGAGAAACCCCCCACAAAACCCCAAGGCCAAAGCAACCAAACAGTGAGGTCGAGCAACAACCGCAACCAGAAAGACCAACCCAAACAAAGCTCAACGCGTCGAAATCTGAGCCGCAATCTGGTTTAAGGCAACGATATCAGAACAAGAGTACTCTAAGCCCAACTGTTTCCCCATCAGAAGAGCACTCCTTGCTCTAGTCAAAATGCCTCGAGGAGCTGAAAATTCCGGTGGCAAGAGCATCAACTGACGGCCTTCAGAAGGGTCCTCTGCTAGCGGGCTAGAGGAAGGTGAGCCCTTGTGAATGCTCACCTCTTTGACTCTGCTCACATTCTTCCTGGGCCGACCTCGACGGCGAACATCCTTCCCTTCAGGGACTCTACCAACAATACCACCAGCTAACCGAGCTCTGCGACCCTGTATCCTAGGGCGCCCGCGTCTCCTAGGCAGTATCACCTCCTGCCCATGACTAGCCTCAACCTCCGCCTCCCCAAGATTAACTCCCTCTCCAAACTCTCCAACCTCGCTAACCCCTACAGAAGAAAGAAGCTGCAGAGGCGAGGAAGGCAGCACCTCATCCAAACCAAGAGACCCAACACCAATTTCAGGGAAAAGAAATTCAACAGGGATTCTTTCCCCCAAAAAGCAGCCACGATCCAGCCCCTTCAGCTCTTCAAAAGGAGAGGTAACAGACAAACAACACTTACCTACAAGAGCCTCCCTCCAAGATTTCTGTCCACGAACGCTAGCCTTGAAAGGATCAGCCATCGACGCCGGTGAATCCTTGCCGCTACATCCCTGAGAAACAGAGCTTCTCGACTTGTCCCTTGGGAACTTCGTCGGTGCCACCGAAAGCGCAGCTCCACCCACCCTAAGGCCGTCAAGAACGTTGACTGCAGAATAGGCTTGCTCCTCAGAGAAGAAGCGAACGAATCCAAAACGGAATCGCCGCCCAAACTTGCGATTCCGCTGAATGAACACGTTCGAAATCTTTCCGAACAGAGCGAACAAGCCTCGAATATGTTGGTACCCAATCGCCTCCTCAATGCCATCCACGAAGAGGGTAGAGACGCTTCGCCGCGCTCCGCCGTCGCACTGGAGAGACCCGTCCACCTCTGGTCCTACTTTCCCTGTCGTTGCTCCCTCCGCATACGAAACCAGAGTCGGGTCACCAAGAGCACCCTCTTGCTCGTCTTCTTCCGTCGCCTCTCCTTCTTTCGCCGCGCCTTGCTCGCCAACTCCTCCAGCCGCCGACAAGTCTGTTTGGGTTAGAGAAACCCTAGCAGAAAGAAGGTTCATAATTGCAGCCTTCTTTAATTGATTCTAATTTATTTTTAGAAATTAATTCCATAATTGTTTACATTAAAACTTCCATTATAAATTTACAAAAGTCAATCATGGCCAGATTTACATCATTCTTAAAAGGTGGAGTATATTTTTCCCTTAGATTTAGGATTTTTTAAATTTATCATGGTCGGCCATGATTAAAAAACGTGTCAACCCCCAAAATTACGTATATTCCAAATTATGTTTCACATTAAATAGGATTTAATGACAAAATAAATTTCTTTTTTAATTTCTGACTCATATTTAATAGAGGCTCACGGTTTAACACAATTAAATAAAAATGTGTAGTTAATGTTTCTTGTTTTTGGGTTAAGAAAATCAACAACATTAAGTTTGAAATTAAAAGTTAGACTTAACTTTCGGCCATAATTCAATTCTGACCATTTTAAAATCGATGCCCAGTTTATTTCAAAATAGTAATTCCAATGCAAATTGGAGATAACACTTAATTATATCTTGTGATAACTTAACTATAAAAAAATTGTTAAAATAAATCAACAATATTTGTGATAACTATTTCAGAATATAATTTACCTAGCACGGAGAGGGGCAACTTCTTGAATCTGAGGATTAAAAAGAACCATAGTAGCACCATAAACGTTTTGAATGCTAGTCTTACCTGTAAAAAAGTAATTAAAATTAAAAATAAACCACGTTTAAATAATTCAAATCTTAGAAAAATCTGAAAAATTAATTAATACCTTTGAATGGCTTGATCTTACAACATTGTACAACCACGACAGCATTGGTTGCATCAACTGATGAAAGATAACCAATGGCCTCAAAAACATATTTCCCGAAAAAAGCACATTCAACACGAACCCTAATCACAAAAATAGTTTACTCATTTAACTTTCATAATGGTAAAATTAGGATCGATCTTTTGAATAAATAAAGAACATGAGGTGTACCCATCTTGATCAAGTTCTATAGTTATCTTCTTCTGTTTAGTACCATCTTTTTCGAACTCCTGTTCTCCACTTGCGCCCGTCAGAATTCCAATTACATCTGGTGAAAAAAAAGTATTAAAAAATTGTAAGAGAAATTAATTACTTTTTTTGAAAAGATCAAGATGTTGCAGAAGAGTAAATACCTATAAGGAATGATGTATCAAGGTCCTTATACATAATGTCAGCAAGTGGAACGAAAGAGTACGGCGTTATGTTGATAGCCTTGTTAGGTAGTAGTCGTACAGAAGTCTGAATATCAAAGTTGATCTTGAATGGATGATCGGTCGGGCGAAAATCACGTCCGCTCTCGCCCACACCAAAGTAGGAAATCTGGTATACTTTTCCCTCAGTTAGCAAAGACTGAAATTGATATATCAAAGTCTTCCTAACAGTGGCATGAATCTTGCAGCCCTGACATTTCAAGAATAAACAAACTAAGCAATTTAGGTATGCATAAGAAAAATAGGGGAAAAAAGTTTAAATAATCAAAAAATAGTATACATTGTCATCCATCAGTATCATGTCCATTGAAAAGGGTAGCTTTGAGCCATATAGGCTCGGACTAAGCCATAGATGACTGACTTTGGCAACAATTGTCCAGGTTTCTTTGGAGGCATCCACCTTTGCCAGATCGTCGATCCTTGAAGCCATCAAAAAGGAGGTTAAGTTGAAATATGCAAGGAATGATGGAAAATGCTGGGAATGATTGAGGAGAAATGTCACATGAGGGGTGTATATATAGTCTGAATGAAGGGTTTGTGAAATTGAATTATTTCCCTATGATTGATCAGTATTAAACGCACGGGTCAAATAATTTCCTATTATGACATGATATGCAATTGAATGGGCCGAATGGAATTGTCATAGCCTCGTCATCACTCTAAAAAATTATATGAAATGATAGCCTTGTGAATGGAATTATATGAGTGAATGAAATTATAGCCTCGTCATCACTCATAATTTCTGGCATTGAATGGGCCGAATGGAATTGTCCATTGAATGTTAGGCAAAAATTATGTCAATCAAGTGAATGGGCCGAATGGAATTGTGAAGTCAAGCATTTATTAAAAAGTTATGTTTGGACCAAATCAAGCATTTATGGTTGAAAGATTAATATATCATTTAACTTGAATTCATACAAAAGCATTTAACTTGAATTCATACATAGTTTCTTAAAAAGTCATACATAACTTATGGCATTGAATTGGCCGAATGGAATTGTCCATTGAATGTTAGGCAAAAATTATGTCAATCAAGTGAATGAGCCGAATGGAATTGTGAAGTCAAGAATTTATTACCAAAACAATAGTAACTTAAAAATGTCAAGCAGCAAAACAATAGTAACGTAATTTCATATAGTCAAGCATTCATTACTAATTTTCCATGTTCCATCTCAATTTTCAAATCTGACATTTTAATTTTTTGAATTTGTTTTCTCTGGAAATTATTAAATGGGTATATTAATGTGTGAATTAAATGTGCGAAATACTCTCTGGCTGTGACACTTGTCAGCCAGAGAGATGGGTTTGAGGGGAGTAATTCTTAGAGTGACATGTGTTATAAAATAGTGGATAAAGATTTTGTTTTATAAAGTATATAGATTTCATGCAAAAACTCATAAATTGAAACATGCAATTTGAGACCACTCCAGCCCCAAATATATAACATATTTTCTCACTAAATTCCATAACGGAAATCACACCAAAATTGCATAAAATAACACTTCAATATATTTATCAAAATCATTCACTATTCCACCGACAAACTAGAAACACAAAATCATCAAATGTCTCACATCAAATACCAGAACCAGTTCCAGAATCAATCCCAGAAATAAGCAAAAACATAGCAAACTTGCAGATAATTCTAGTACTAAAAGAGCAGTCCAAAAATTATGAAAATTTTACCAAACATAGCCTTATACGTTAGCTTTCATATAAAATTGGTTTCACCCTATTTGGAATTCTGTAACTCTCTCTACAGCACAGGCTGTTAGGGTGTCTGCTAGCAGAAACATAGTGAACTTGCAGATGATTCTGGTATTGAAGCAGCAATCCAAAGATTATGAAAATATTACCCAATATAACTCTATGAGTTAGCTTTCATAAAAAATTGGTTTCACTCAATTCAGAATTCTTTAGAGAGAGTTATGCTCTCTACAGTACAGGCAGCTAGGGTGTCTGCGGGCAGAAACAGTGAACTTGCAGATAATTCTGGTACGGAACCAGCAATCCAAAAATTATGAAAATATTACCCAATATAACCCAATGAGTTAGCTTTCATAAAAAATTGGTTTCACTCAATTTGGAATTTTGTAGAGAGAGTTATGCTCTCTACAGCACAGACTGTTAGGGTATCTGCAGGCATAACAGAACCCAATTTTCACCAGAACCTCAATTTCGCTCAAAATCAATTTTGCTCACCACATGTTAACACTCAACACAGTCTCTCAGTTCTGAATTTTCAAAGAAGTTGGGGGTTCCTTCTTGTTAAACTTAACCTCTGTTATATTACAATTATACAAGGTAAATTCAAACCCTTACCTCTTCAAGATCAAATTCTAGATTTTTCTTCTCTTTTCTCCCCTTCTCTCTTTCACGCTTCTTTTCTTCTGCTCTGCTAACTTCTTCAATTCTCAAATTCTGATTTCTCTTTCTAATTCACTCCTAACCCTTAAATAGTCTTACAATGGGCCTCACTCCCAACTACTCACTATAAAACCTAAAACCCTTATTTATCTATATCACATAATCACTTAATTATCTAATAAAATCACTTAATCACCTTATCATCTAATTAAATCACATAATTTATCAAATTACCATATAGCATAATAATAATTAAAATAAAATAGTAAATACCCTAATAACGAAAAATGGGGTGTTACATGTGCTCTTGTATAGATTTTGTAGGTTGTTTTGTTAGGGTCCTTTTGGGTCGGTGTGGCATTTTAGGGTTGCGTACTTTGAAGCTTCTTTCGATTTTTTATGACTTTTTAATCCCTTTGAGGAGGGTGTATACTCTGACTATTTCTGCATCTTTATATCAATATAGATTTTGCTTTTGAAAAAAAATGAATGTATTCTTTAGTTAAAAAAAAAGGATCTATATCTATCTATATAATATACTAAAAGAAGGTTTTTTTTTCTAGAATGTTCTGCCACGTTGCACCCTCATATCATCTCAATTCCCTCCAAAACAAAAAAAATATTATATCAACTTTTTTTACACAAAAAATAATTTTTGATTTTAAATACGCATTCTTATGATTTTTTGACCCAATTTTTTTATATAATCTCAATATGTCATCAAAAATTTATTTTTCCAAGATTAATAATATATTTTATTTCATTTTTACCCTGACCAATTTGAAATCTATAAAAATTAAATTTTAAAAATATATATATATATATATATATATATATATATATATTGTCCTTGATGGTTGTCACCACCTGTTCGAAATGTGGTTGTATGTTTTTCCCACAAAAAATATATATATATTTCTAACAAACATTAAAAGTTTTAAAAAGATGCACAAATATAGTATGATACAAATTTCAGATTTTATACAATAAAAGTCACATGCACGGGTTACTCAGCTAGTTCTTGCTCTGAAGGATGGATATCCACAATAATTTTTTTTTTGAAAGATTCCCCTTATAATTAAAATAATATTTATTTTATTTGTATTAAGTTTCCCAATTTTGTAAAAAAAATTATTTTTTCTTTCTTCTCAGTTTATTTTTTATTTGTTTAATATGTATTCTCTATTGAGGTAATCATATTCGAAACAATATGGTAAAAGCCAAATATTTCCCCTAGAGTTTGTCCTCTTAGTTCTTTAGTCTTATTAATGGTTTAATTTTTTTCCACAAAAAAGGATGGTTGTTATTATTTATATATTTTCCCTTTACATTTTATTATATTTAATTTATTTAAATGATTAATTTTTTTGGCTCGTAAGCTTGTTGATTTTAGTCCCACATCGAAAAATAGTTTGTACCATATCCCTAAGATTGTCAACCTTTTTATTTTGATCCTCTTTCGATGGCGGAGCTCCAATGATGGCGCTGAGTGACTGACGATACATGATTTTATCCATGTAATTTTTTATTAAATTTATTTCCACCTATATAATTCAAAATTAATTTAAATTAAGTATTGATTAAAAATTGTAATTGCAAAAAAAAAACCTTCTTAATCCTTAATCCTTAACCCTTAATTGTTTTGTTTTTTAAATTCATGATAATTCCGTTCTTCATCTTTCTTCTTACATTTCCAGAAACCTTCATAATTCTTCCATTCCAAAAGTCAACCAAAACGTTAAGCATAAAACATAAATCTGCCACGGGTACTTTATTTTGAGTTAGCATCGGCTGAAGTGGAATAAAGAGACTATGGGTGCTGATATCTTTATACCCATACGGATACGGTTACTCATTTGGAATTAGTTAGATATGAGTTTTGTGGGGTTTGACATTAGAAATGGGTTGTACTGGATGTGTTTGGGTGGGATTTTTTTTGAGGCAGGGAGTTTTAGTGCCTTTCATTATTTTCTCTTGTCTTTGATGTTGTATTTGTTTCTTTTGCTTTTCTTCCTCCTTATATTTGGGCATAGCACCCCTTGTGCTATTTTTTAATGCAATTCTTTAGCTTATAAAAACAAAAGCCCACCCAATCTCCATCCCCAAAGCCCAAATTAGATTTATGCATAAAATCCCAGAAAATTTTACCTAGAAATCCCAGATGGAAGCCCTCCACATTTGGTTCCTTCCCATGACAATCACAACTCATTATTTTCCCATTATCCATGCTCTTAAGAACTTATTTAACTCCTCCAACACAAACTCTACGATAGTAAGTCATATTTTTACTCATTCTCTCTCACTTCTAAGCTTTCCATGTTAAAGATTTATCCTTAGCTATCATTGAAAAGCTTATGAAATAATTCTTCCATCTCTCTCTAATACCTTGACCTTTAACCAAAACTCTTCCATCTTCCTCTTTAATACATCTCACCATGACCTAAGTCTCTTGATTTTCTTTCTCTTGTTTTACGTTATCTATTTTTATTCCAATATCTCTAAAATACTCCTCATACTCCTTGGATCTAGTGCCTCACTCACAACTTTCATTGCTTCATTTCTTGCCTTCTCGTACCGATTCAGTATTGTTGCATTCGTGTAAAGTCTTGGAACATTACTTCTAAATTTTACCTTTGCCGCCCTTCTAACCTTCTCACCAGGGCCTCCAAAAAGAAGGTGCCCAAAAAAAATTTGTGAGATATATTTCCAAAATATATAAATTATTAATGTTCGAAAAAATTCTAATATAGGGCCCGTTTGGTGACCAAGACAGGATAGGATAAGACAGGATAATAATCATATCCTGTTGTTATTTGTTGTTTGTTGCGCCAGCAGGATATGATAACACTATCCTGTCTCCTATCCTATCCTGTCAATCATGTGTAAAAGTTATCTTGAGGGGGGAGCTAGGATAGAGCAGGATAGGATATCAGTTATATATTTTCTTTCAGTATCCTAACTCCAAATTAATTTATTTTAATATTATATAATTTATAATTTATAATAATATTAATTAATAAATATAAAAATATTAATTTAACTAAAATAAAAATAAATAAAATTATTATTCATAAATAGTAAAATAGACTACTCACTTACAAATATTGATTTATTAATAATAATAGACTAATTTAATATTTTCATATCCTATTATCTAAAAATTATTTATCTACTTATATAATAATTTAAATATAAAGTATTTTTGAAATAATAATATTTTTAATTTAGTTAATTTTTATTGTTTATCACGTGTCACAACTAAGTGAAAAACATTTATTACAAATATAGATTAATTTTTTATTTTCATCTCCTATTATTTAAAACTACTTATCTACTTATATAATAATTTATAATTCAAATATAAAGTACTTTTGAAATAATAATATTCTTAATTTAGTTAACTTTTATTGTTAATTATCACGTGTCACAACTAAGTGAAAACCAATCGGTTAACTGCATAATTTTATTTAACATATATGACATCTTCAAAACAATAAAATAGGCTAATTAATAAAATTTAAATTAATTTTATTTATTTTAAAATATAGACTCATTCATGAAAATATAAAGAAATTAAATTTAATAGAATTATCAATTTTAAATGTATTTTTTATTCAAATATAAATCTGATACATTTTTCCTTATCATATCCTGTTCTTATCATGTGCACCTCAAACACTGGATATGATAAGAGTCTATCCTGCTCTTATCCTATCCTGTTGATATCCTGTTCACATATCATATCCTATCCTGACCACCAAACAGGCCCATAGTGAGTTAGTTCAATGGAAAAGCACTATGCTCTGGTACCTGTGTGGTACAGATTCAAATCCTCCTGGCGGTATTTTTTAGCCATTAATTCGAATTTGCATGGCCAGGAGATGCGTTGCCAAGCGAACCAACACATTGCTAGTTAATAATTTCGGACATTAATTGTATATACCGGTGTTTTAAGAGCTTAATTAGCATTGGAATGTGAAAGGTTTCCTTGGGTTCTTCTACTTAATTTACTCGATAAGTGGATATTAATTGGTGAACCAATTAACTCTGAAAATGCTTAATGGGTTAGCATTGATAGCAATTGAGAATAATATGTTGGAGAATATACAATATGAAACTTGATTGAAAATTTTGCTTCAAAAAATGCTAGGAGAGAGGCTTTATTTAAGTAGTTAATTTTTTTTTGGATTATATTGACTAGAATATGACATTTTGTTTATGTTAGTCACATATTTTTTAAGTTGTTGATGCTATTTATAATTTAAATAGATAATGTTCTTTAAAAAAAATTATTGGGGGTCCATTTTTATTATTTGCCCAGGGCCTCCAAAATGTCGGGACCGGCCCTGCTTCTCAAGCATCATCACGAATGAAATTAGCATTTCCGCTTCTAAATTTCCAATTGAAGAGTCAAAAGTTTCTCTGCCTTGAGTTGCCACCACTTAATTCTTAAATTCGTAATTTGTCAAGTTTTCTCTTTACGACCCTTAAAGATGACATCAAAGACTAGAACTGTATGTTGTGCAGTCAAATTCTCTCTCTCTTTGTATGACCTTGCAAGCCCTCTTATCTAAGCTCCTAACAAAAAGAAAATCAATTTATGATTTCATGGGGGCTTTTATAAGTAACAAGATGCTATTCCGTTTTTCAAAACAAGTATTCAAAATCTACAAAAATCTAAATATGATTGTAAGTCCTCATTAAGCTCTCCAAAGCTGAACCATGAACTCTAGCAAAACCCCCCAAGCTACATGTCCCCATTTAGATCACCACCTATGAATTTTCTCTCCGGGTGGAATGCCTTGAATGAGACTCTCCAAATCCACTCATCTTTTCTTTCAAAGAAGCCCCTGATCTAACTTAAGAGGCATAAGCACGAACAGTATTGGTAGTTATGATCTGTTCAAAGACAAGCACGAAAGATCTGTTCCAATCCTTTCAACACCCACAACATTTAATTCGAAGAAAAAAGACAATTATAATAAAATCAATGAAGAGAAAAGACATTAGAGAAAGAAGACACACCTGATAACTAATACTAATAAAATCAATCATATTCTTGATTTAATTCATCATCAAATTGATATAACACAATTATATATACTCACAAACTAATTTTATCCAGATTATCGAGTCACTAAAATTCCGCTAAACACTCATATTTAAAATTTAATTTAAAAATAACTACACAAACATGAAAAAGTACCTTACCACGTTCGAATACGAATCCAATTTGTAAAATAAAAAACTGTGATAATAAATTTCACAAGATCCAAATCAACATGAATGTTAAGTAAACTCGATTCCAAAAACTGTTATCCACGAGATTGCTATTTTGCTTTTGATTTGTGATGCTTAAAACAATACATAAAAAAAAACACCGAATGATTGGGCATAAATACTACAATACTGAAAAAATATAACTCTCGTTTGTTGCAAGTTTTGAAAAATGATACCTAAGAATCTTATTTCCTAGGATTATCATGATGAGAATGTCATTGCAGAGCATCTTTTAAAAGTGTTTGGTTGATAAATTCAATTCCCAGGTATGTTTTTTAAAATATTTAATTAAAACATTTAAAAATATAAAATTTGATGTAAAAAGAAAAGTTAGTGAGAAATGAGAATGCAAGATACCATCATTGAACATGGGAATGAAGTTTGGAGAAACAATGTAAATTGCATGCCAGAATGTAAATTGCATTTCATAGAATCCACAATACCAGGGAATAATTTTTCTAAAACTTGTACCTTGCTTATTGAAGCACCACTGGAGCAACATGACGTGGCAGTTGGGTTGCTTAAATTTAAGCAACGGTTACTTATTTTCTCTCTCCTTACTTTTTGACTAAAAATCATATTTTCTCTTTCATTCATGTACTTGTATAGTGTCATTACCTTGAAATAATATAAATATAAGAGGTATAATGGGACCCAACTAAAAGTAAACTAAGCAACCGTGGTTGGAGCGAATTCTGCTTGGGTTGCTTAAATCCTATGTGTCAGTCTGGACCCACCGAAATAGTTTTTAAGCAACCCAACTAGCAACTATGCATTGGAGATGCTCTAAGCGCCCCTAAGTATTCAACCAACCAAATGGCTGTGATAGAGCATAAATGCTACAATATTGAAAAAATATAACTCAAATATTCAACCAATCAAATGGCTGAAAACAAACAAAATTTCACACATACTAAAACAATTCATTTAAAGAAAAAATATTGCCCGGATAAGATGTCCTGCAATCACACAAACAATCAAATAGCGCACCAACGAAATAAAGCAAACCATAAATCCATAAAATAATCAATCTAAGTGTTGGGCAGTTTCTAGAGCAAGCCAAAATGTAACATAAAAACATCAAACATAACAAGTTTTCACAGTACTAAGTACTAACATAGAAAAAATCACCCAGAGTTTGGATTCATGTTTAACTAACAGAATCTAAGACGCAAGATTGTCATTGAGAGAGAGTGATGCGAGTTGATCGGCCGGGTTGTTGGCTTGCTGTTGAGCAACATTTCTCAACACATCCAAGGCTTCAGCAACTTTAGCCTTCAGAGCATCAGGTGACTCAATCAGATGCAACACTTCAGGCTGGTCCATCTCCAAAAGCATGCCTGTAACCTTAGCTGCTGAATCATGTTCCAGCTGATCAACTAGCGGGTATAAAGCTTCACCAAGCATCTAGCAAAACCATTCATGACAAGGTTTCAGTATGAGGGTGAATGACACAAACATAGTGCACATAATGACATGTTTACAACTAAAAAAAAGTGCTGAAATAATGATAGGAAACAGGGCTTACAGTTCTCTGTTGCTCAAGGGGAGCATTTGCTAGAGCTGTAGCCAAAGCCTGAATGGGCATCGGCTGTCCCACAGGATCGCGGATTGGAAGACCACCCATGTCATAAGGGACTGACATCATTCCTCCAGCTACACCTTGCATAGGTCCGTCTTGCATGTTGCGACCAGGGGGGTAACGATAAACACGTCCCCTTGGAAGCATCTGAGACAAAAAAAACAGAATTCTAATTATCAACAAGCCAGACAGTGAAAATGAGGGGTGAAACCAGAGATGTGCATGAGCAGACCTGCTGCTGCATCATAGGCATTGGCTGCTGGGGTTGCTGAACATGACCTGCTCGGCGTCCTCCTGGGCGCTGGCCTTGTTGGCCCTGCTGAACCATTGGAACAAAGAAGCTCTGCATTGGAGCGCCACCAGGCCTCATCCCAGGCATGAGTTGCTGCTGGTATCCGAATCCAGCCTGAACATTGGCAGATTACCAATATGAATAAATTGGTTATTAAACAAATAAACTTAAAAAATTGACAATATATGTATGCCAAATAGTTTCAGAAACAAACACAGTATGCACTGAACCATGTAACATGCAGACCTAATAGAAGAATAAAAACTAAAACAACTTTACTCGGGTATTATATATTATGTATTAACAAACAAATGCGAGGCTCGCAAGTAAAAGAACATTAAGACCAACAGAAATGTGAATAGCTATGAAACATGGCACATGACATAATAAACTCCTCATCAGACATCCTATTAAATCATCATTTTTACCGGCTTAGACACATGTCAAATACTTCTTTGACACTTGAGAGACAACAACAAGAAAAGCTTCTTATCCGACTAAGTGAGATTGGCTATATGGATCACACTGCACCATTGAGCTCGATTACAAAAAAAATCATTTCATTCTTAAATAACTTTCAAAATGCCAGCTTAAAATATGTAAAAGTATATTTAAAATCAAGAAATATTAAGAAAGGACGCAACACACTACAGGAATGCAGTTTCTTACTCTATTCATTCTCATATACATACTAAAATGAACACTGTAATAAATGAGAAGTAAGATTAGTTAATCTTGAGCATACAACTATGCATTGATGGTCATGAGAAACTTACCTCATATTTTAAATTAATATGCTCCATGCAAACGTTCATGCATACATGTCACATGCCTCATGCACACATACAAAACACATGACATCCCATGCAGGCACACCAATGCCATAAACTCATTGACTTCTATGTAAATTTCGATCTTACAATAAAACATCAACTTTCTAATGCATGATCTATCAACAAAAATAAAACGTATAGTTAATACGCTACTAAGTTGTTCATAATTACCTGTTGAGGAATCATGGCTGGGGGGCCTTGCCCATACAAATATTGTTGCCCTAGACCAGGAGCACCAGGAGGGTAGATTGGCATGCGGGGCGCAACAGAAGGTGAAATTGCAACAGGCCTCATCTGTGAAAATTGTGCCTGCATAAAATCAGTAATTAAGGTGAGAAACCAACAGCTGCACATATAAATACAATAAGCTAAGATCCTCTCTAATTTACATTTATCATTTCCCAACTAGCAATAACCCACCAATCATACTAAAACATAACCATCATACTAGAGCATATATAACTTGAGATGGGAAAAACTAACTGATTAATGTGACATTAAATATTTTAAATGAAAAATTACTTATTATGAACACCACAATAACAATCAATCAAGCAATATGATTACCGAACTATGTGAGGTTGGCAACATAAATCAAATGCCACAATTCGATTCTATAAAAAAAAATACAAACTCCATTTGCTCATTTTATATGGCTTTTCTTGTCAGGGAAAAACACACTCAAGAGCAAGAAAAGTGTACCTCACTGAAGGGGCACTCTGCCTAAGGCAGAAATAGGCAATCCTTGGCCATATCTCTCAACTTGACATCTTACCTTAGTGCCTAAGACCTGCCTCTTGGCACCTTCAACTAAAATAATCATTCCTTAAAGTATTGTAACTCGTATCTTGGTTTCAAAAAATGAAATTTAAGGTTTTCAAGACTTTTTTTTGTTGATGTGCACATACAGGGGATTTCTTTCTTATGTGCAAACTACTAAGAGGAAAACATGCAATATACCAAATTCAGGAATTTTCTGGGCTAATATTAAAATCTGTGCAGTAATAAAGCACATAAAAAACTGGAGAACCACTATTTCTACCACATTACCTGTAATCTTGCTCTTCTATCTTCTTTTCTCTGAGCAAGGGCAACATACAGAGGCTTGCCGGAAATCATTTTGCCATTCATCTCACCGAGCTACAAGTTCCAACAGATTTGAATATGAGCAATTAAGTTACTCCGTGAAAATTAAACAAAACAAAGATAGCTACTACCAGTCTTATACTTACAGCTCGTGATGCTTCCTCAGGAGTTGAAAATGCAACAAATCCCGATCCTCTACTTATCCCGGTTGGGTCTCGCATGATCTGCAAGAGGCAAAAAGAAATGTAATGCTCAATTTCTTCTAACAAGACAAAAAAATTGACCAATACAGAACCAGCAAAAAGAATCATATCACATACCTTGAATGAAGTTATTGTACCAAACTCAGAGAACAGTTCTTTCAGATTTTCATCTGTGATGGAGTCATCCAAGTTCTTCAGATACAAGTTCACACCTTGGTACTTATCAACAGTTTCCTTAACAGTCTGCTCGAATTTTCCTTTCAGTTCAACCTCTCGTTCAGACTTCTTCTGGGCTTTTCCAACATACCACTCCTTGTCATCAAACTTTTTCCCATTCAGTGCCTCAACAGCTTTGGCAGCATCATCTGGGCTTTCAAAATTGACAAACCCAAAACACTTTGACCTACCATCAGCATCTCTCATTACAACAGCACTGGTAATGGTTCCATGCTCTCCAAAAACATTCCTCAGCTCCTCATCAGTAAATGAATCCGAGAGGTTCTTCACATAAACATTATTGAACTTTGACTTAAAGAGAACATTATCTCTATCCTGCTTGCGTAGGAAATGACCTACGTAAACCTGCTTATCATTGATCAGCATGCCATTCAACTTATCAATCGCATTCTGCGCAGATTGCTCAGTGTCAAACTGAACAAAGCCATAGCCTTTGGACTGGCCCGAGGCATCAGTTGCAATCTTGCAGGAAAGAATACTTCCAAAAGAAGAAAAAGTATCATGTAACGCTTTGTGATCAATTGCCTTGTCCAAATTCTGCACCACCAATCATTAGCAAATCATCAGACCGAATAAGTCAATTAAAACAGCATACAAACAGACACTTCCTGCCCAGCCCCACAACTAAAAAAACAATGAGAGTTTAACAGATATACACAGTCAGTAGCAACCAATCACAGCATGCCTGGAGGAACAATTACTTCTGTTCTAAATTTTAATTTAAACAAAAACACATTTTCTAATTTGGCGAAATTCAATTGGATGATTTACACTAACAGTACACCAATCATTAGCAAATCATCAGATTCAATAAGTCAATTAAAACAACACACAACAGACACTTCCTGCCCAGCCCCACAACTAAACAAATAGAGTAAAACATCAGAATCATTCTCCACTTCACTTCAATCCTAACTCCTAAATCAACAAAGCTTCAATCCTTCTACCTAGATCTAAATTTTGAAAATTTAAACATCAACCCAAAAACATAAATATGATTGAAAAGTAATACCATCTATCAAATTGCAATTTTGACCCTAATTATTTATACATACAAAAACCTCAAAATGGGTAAGAGATAAGGAGGGTCACCTTGATAAAAATATTAGCAGTACCACTCTTACGGATACTAGGATCCCGATGGGAATACATGACCCTAATAGGCCTGTTGTTCAGTGGAGTGAAATTCAGCACATCCAATGCCCTTGCAGCTAAGAAAACAACAACATACCCACATGTCAGAACAGAACAGAAAATTCCAATTCAACCATAATCATCACCAATTCGACATCACCATAAAACAAACAAATTGAAGGAGATTCATCAAAATAAAATAAAAAAACGTGCAAAATTCAGAGACTAACCATCAGGAGGGTTGCTGAAATTCACATAGCCATAACCGAGTGAGCGGCGAGTGGTCAAGTCCCTGCAAACCCTAACAGAAACGACTTGTCCAACCTGGTTGAACAGATCGTAGAGCTGCGAATCGTTGACATTCTGGTCAAGATCCCCAACGTACAACGACGTCGTCACGAAGTTCGCGTTCGGGGCCGGAGCCACACCGCCAGCGGCGCCGTTGGGAGTAGCCGGACCAGCGGCAACCGGAGGAGTTTGATGCTGCACCTGAATCTGCGCCATTGATGATAAAAATTCCGATGAAATAGAGAAAAATTGAACTCTGATAAACTAAACCCTAACCGAAGCACTTTTTTTGATTTTGTGAGAGAATATAGTAGAGATAGACCCGCCGGAGATCCGAACGGTGGGCGAGGATAGGGTGAGAATGACGGCGGAGAAACTGAAAAATTTTTTTGTATTTTTTTTCTCAGTTCAACAGTAAGGAGGGGCAGAGGTTGGCTGCACCGCACTGGTATACATGTCAGTTTTTGAACTATATAGGTGGTGCTGAGGAAACCCTAGTTCAATGTAGGCCTGACAATCTTGGTCGGGCTAAAGCCCACTGCTGATTAGTGTTGTGTTTGCCCAATGTTAGATTTGATTTGATTTTTTTTTTTTAGCTAAAAGAGGTTGGAATGGATTGGTGTGAATGTGAATCGATGATGCAGGTAGGTACCTGTAAAGATACTCTGATGGAATTTGTGTGATTTGGTTGTGATGACGACATGGATTTTAGAGCGTGGTTTGCGGCGGAAAAGATTGGATCTGACAAGATGGTTCATGGCGTGAATTTATTGTGAGGAGACAGAGAGATCTAAGTGGGACCTGGAAAGGCGGAGGAGTGTCGTTGTGGTGGATGGGGTGATTGGGGAATGACGACATCGGTAGCTCGTCGTCTGTGGGCGTGCGTGCTCTTAAACCGCTGGTTCCGATGGGCGGTCGAGGTAGGAGAATCGAGAAGGAAGATTTGAATAGTGAATCAAGAATCGTCGGAGATCTAATGGGATGGGGGTGATTCATCATGGAGGACGATAAACAGAGCAAAGACAATTTTGCAAGTGTGATCTATCATTTCTAGCCATGGTTGAGCGGCGCATCGCTTTATCACACAACTTGTATTTATAAATTTTTATTTTGATGAGGTGTAATTTGATAACATTGTTTAGGGTTTATGCCGATAAAATTATTACTTGTAACTAGTAAGTAGACTGTGGAATGCACGAGTATCTTTAAAAAAAATTAATAAGTATTTTAGGACGGTATTTTAAAATTTAGACTAATTGATTTATTTACATTAAATTAATAAACTACATGGAAAATAATTTCTCATATTAAAAATTTTGGAAAAGTTAATTCTTATGTGCAATAGAAAAAATATTATAATTTCAATTAAAATAAATGGATTGCTTTATTATAAATGAAAGAGTGCGAAATTTTCTTTGAGTTAGTCATCATAATCTTCGTCACGTTCACTCTAATCTAATTGCTTTTGATAAGAGGGCTATCTTCTTTAGAGGATCATACTTGTGAGTCGGATTCATAATGTTTTCTAGGACAATGTAAGGGTACTCGGTTCTAGAGATGCTTCAGATGGATATCATACGAGCTGCGAGCAAGTATGAGTGCCTCCAAAGTAATTAGATAGCACTCTACCAATGTCCACGTCCTCGACCCAACTCCTCCCACCATCATCCACCAATTTCTCTATCATATTTCTTTTTTTTCTCTGTGATGCTTTTTTGTGGAAAAAATGCATGTTCCTGTCACCATGTTTCAGCCAGTTGGCCCTAGACCGTTAAGCCCACATGACCTCTTCTTTCCGCAATAAGTCCTCAAGGACCCGTTATGTCGGCTTTGTCTTATGCACAACATCCTGTGTTTGACACTCCCGTTGCAATTTCTGCAAAAGCACTTGGGCCTCTGAGATCATTTTTGGTATGTCTCCAAACTTTTGTCTCCCCCAGCTGTCAAGAGCCTGTCCCACCTCACCAATTTTCCCTAGCAGCCCACGGCCAACCCCCTCTCGAGCGTCAGAAACTAAGGCTTCACACTCTGGCATGTCTTGGAGCCACATTTCTTCGAAACAGAATCGATGCTCTCTCCTTGTCTCGTATCTCCTGCTAAAATGACAATCGACCCTAATCGGATTGTGGTCTGATTTGTACTTGGGCATATGAGTAACATGTGTGATGGGCCATAGGTGATGCCAACTGTCATTGACCAATGCATAGTCTAAACGCTCCTGGATTGTATGAGGAGTGTGTCTCTTATTCAACCACGTAAATATGTATCTCGAAAATCCCACCTCAGTTACGCCATTATCAACACAAGCTCTTGTCGCCTCCTCCAATCGGATCATGTTTACAGGATCTCCTCCCAACTTGTCAGAAGGACTGAGGAAGTCGTTAAAGTCACCCACACACATCCAAGGTATATTCACCTCGGGTTTTAGACGCGCTATTAAAGCCCACGCTTCTCTTTTCCTTGCTTCCTCCGGAAAACCATAAATGGCTAAAACCTGCATCCGTTCTTCAGCCATAGAGAGATTAATAAAAAACAAAGTGTGATTGAGGGAGAAAATTAATACGTGGACATCAAGATCTTCGCTCCACGCCAAACAAAGGCCACCTGCCCGGGAATGGCCCTCCCCAGAGCAATCCACAGGGAAGACATTGGGCAACACCATATCACTACGTTTCGCTAGCAACTCATGAGCTTTCCTCCTTGTTTCAGAAAGAAAGACCACATTGGGAACTTGTGAACGGATAAGCCGCTTCGCAGCTTGAACTGTCCCCGGGTTTCAAGCTACCAATCTCATTGAGTTGTTATATATTAAATTATGGCTTAATTGCATATTTGGTCCCCCACATATACCTTTTCCACGATTCTGGTCCCTAACAAAAATCAATTGCATTATGCGTCCCCGACGAATACCTCCGTTTGCAGAATTAGTTTTCCGTCCAGATTCCATCCAAAAACTAACGGAAAGCTTATGTGGCTTTTTAAATTTATATTTAAATTGAAAATAATAATTTTTTTAATTGAATCAGAATGAAAAAAATAACAGATCTCAAGTTGGTCCAGATTAATTAAAAAAATGCCAAAATCCCCACCACCATCACACATTCCATACCATCACTGAACTTGATTCAATTTCTGGGCAGAGATCACCTTCTTCACCTTCCATTTTCCTTCCTTTTTTCTTAACAGCACCCCCAATTTCTAGAACCCTAAAGAACCAATCTTGAAAGCTTTAATGAAATTCCTAATCTCTCGCTCAAAAGAAATTCCCAATCAACCCCATTGATCTCGATCTTGATCTCTCTCCCACAATCTCCTTGTTTCACTCATTCTCGATATGATCTCCCCTCTCTTCGAATCTCTGGCTCCTTCCTCTCCCCCTCTCTTGGGCAAATCTCCCCCTTTCGCGATCTCTCTTCTCACGAACACCCATCGACAGTTCTGGGTTTGCAACAAATATGGGTTTTGGGTTCTATTTTCCTCTTAACTGGAGCGACCATTAACCAGATTTGGGTCGTGCGACACCGCCAACGATGGTGGTATGCGACGCTGTCAAACCAGCAATGGGGTTGCATGAAGAGAGTGAGAAGAGAGCATGGATATAGAACCGAGAAAGAGAGATCTCGATGACTAGGTGATGAGAACATTGTTGCAGAGGAAAGGATTCAAGAGCTTGGGTTGAGCACCAATGGATCTGAGTGCCATGGCCATTGTTGCAGAGAAAAGGAATCAAGAGCATGGTTTGATGAATGCGTGATGCAAATGAATTAAAAGATTTAGTTTATTATGGGTTTGATGAATATGTGAATAATAAACGTTGGAAGGGGTTGATAAATGCGTGATTGTTAAGATTGAGTAGTTAGCAAAATTATTAAGATTGAGGTTCTAGACCTTACTTTTTTTAATTTGGGTACTGAAAAACGAGATGAAGATGATGGAATGGAGAAGATGAAGATGTTTATGAGAGGATGAAGATGATGAAGGAGATGAAGATGTTTTGATTTTCATAACTTTACCATGTTTTTTTTTTCTAGTTTTGTTCTTTAATAAAAATTATTTTTTTCAATTTAAATATAAATTTAAAAAGCCATGTCAGCTTTCTGTTAATTTTTGGATGGAATCTGGACGAAAAACTAATTCCGCAGACGGAGGTATTCGTTGGGGACGCATAATGCAATTGATTTTTGTTGGGATCCAGAATCGTGGAAAAGATATATGTGGGGACCAAATATGCAATTAAGCCTTAAATTATTAATCATTATCCTCTTAAAAATCTCAATTCTATATTTCTATCTTCAATCGGTCAATCCTTTTATTTAATTTTGTTTGTTTTGAAATTAGTTTGAAAATTACTCGTTTTCTTTTTCATTGAAAAAATGTGATATATATGACTTTCTTAATATAATAGAGTTCCATTTTTACCAGAAGCTTCTTCCTCCAAATCAATGTTTTAACGTCGATTCTTAACATATAATTAGTTTCAATATTATCTTATTAGGGACTTGAATAAAAAACATGGCATACATTTATTTTTGGTACATGGGAAAGCAAAAAGAAACAAAAGCAAAACAACTAGCCACACCCCACCAGAATAGCAATTTAGGGAGGTGGGGTGAGCCACATAGAGAAATCTAGCCTAAGCCTCATTCCCATCCTTGCTAACGCATCAGCGGACAACTTCTGCTCTCTAGGCTTGTGATGGAGGGATACTTCCCACTCTTGATGAAGCAAATTCTTTGCTTCTGACAAATACGCAGCATGGGAATATAAGTTGTGGGACCTATTTTCGGAGAGCATCTCCACAACCTCCATACAATCAAAATAGCATAGGAGCTTCCTAACCCCCTTCTGCCAAGCCAACTTCAAACCTTTGATGACTGCAATTAGCTCAGCAAGGAAGACCTCCCCAATACCCTCAAAACTAGCAAAGCCAACTATCCGCGCACCTTCATGATTTTGAAGACGGCCTTCGCAGCTCATAGCAGCTGCACGACGGTTGAAACTGCCATCCACGTGCATCACCGTCCAACCCACCGGCGCTGGAGTGAAATTCGCTGCCACCTGAAGAACTTCAGCACTGGCAACCCACCCATCCGGGTTCGACTTTGAAGTCACAATCTGTCGTTGAACATGATCCATGGTCCACACTTCTTCACCAAACAACATATTATTCCTCCATCCGGTCTCTGCTGCCAGCGCCAAGCGTCTGGAAAATCAGCTCCAGATGGACCTGTCAGAGCTTCAACTTGAACCTGGACCTCATGAGGGATGATAGTCCAAATTTTCTCCCACCTCCAACCATTCTCCCAGACATCCTTTAGTGTCAAGTTAACATCACTTATATGAACATATGGAACATAATGGCAAAGTGCACCCATCCCGGTCCAATTCGAATACTAGAGTGAGGAATTCCCCGCCTGCAGAAGGAAAGAAAACCCCTCAATTAGAAGATCTCTAACTCTAATTATACTGCGCCAGGCAAGAGACACTGGACCTGTGATTTTGTACTCAACAAAGCTTGTCCCTTTCAAATAAATATGCTGAAATTGTTGCACCCAAAGGCATGTAGGATCGTTCAAAATTCTCCAAACCAGCTTTCCAAGGAGCGCAACATTCCCCTTCCTAGCTTCCCTAACTCCCAAAACGCCTTTGCTCTTCACGTTAGTAATCTCTCCCTAATTCACTAAATGCCAACCCTTCTTTGATGGGTCAGAACTCCAGATAAATTTTATGTTTACCTGATCAATCTTATTGCACACAGAGGTTGGCAGCCAGGCAACTTGCATGTCATAGAGTGGAAAAGAGCTTAAAATTGATTTAACCAAGCATAATTTTCCAGCCCTATTCAACATTTTCATCTTCCAAGAAGAGAGACGACGATCAATTCGCTCAAGAACATAATTGAATTGTCTTCTACTGCTCCGTTCTTTAAAAAGCTTTACCCCCAAATACTTCCCCAAATTTGAGGTGCCCTTAATTGATGTTATAGTTGTAAAAGCCTCTCTTCTCACACGAGATACTTTAGAGGAGCCGAACATCTTGGACTTATCCAAGTTAACTCGCAAACTGGAGGCCATAGCAAACTCCTTGAGAGCATAGAAATTACCTGTTTCGAGTTTCTCACTACAAAAAAAATAATTATAGTAAAATATTGTAACACAATTGATATATAGTTTGACTCTTTAAATATCTAGTTCAGAGTTCGATTTTTTGGCGGTATGTATGGAGAAACATTTGTTATGAGAAGCCTACTTCTCAATCATTAGTCTCATGTTGTCGCCATGAAATACCTTGGGGAACCAAAAATTATAGTGGCCTGCCGTTTTGAATTTTTGGCTAGGTTTCTCTTTGTCTTAATCTTCGATATTGATTTTGAGTTTTGTTTTTGAATTATGTTTCTGAGTGTTCTAATTGATCATGTTTCTGTTCATGAGATTGTTAGGAGCTGGAACTTGAAGGAAGTGTGAGAGAACTCTGCATGTGTGTCCCATCTGGGCAGGGAAGGTAGGGTTTCCTTTCTTAAGCCTCAAGAAAGAAGGAACACAAACTTTCGTTCAAATGTGGTATCTATCAGTTTCGTAAAACTCATGTTTGGTGTTGTGATTTTGTTTTGGGTACTTCCATTTTATTATATGATCCTGGTCAATAATAAATTAAACTTGTCTTCCATCTAGTAGGCTATATATCATAAGAGTAATTTGTAGAAAACTTAGGTACCTAAAATAAGTTTTATCCATTTCTACTTGTTGCACCAGCCTTTTTTAGACTTTTTTTTCCTGCTGCAAATTCATCAGTATTACCCTGCAAACAAGCCTATTATTATCGTCTCAGATTAGGAAGTATGATTTTTTTTTTGTACATCAAAAAGATAAATTGCACCCTCCAGGAATTGATCCCTGGACCTCTCCACCCCAACCCATATGTCTCATAGCTCTTACAAGTATGATTTATTATGCATGATTAGGCTTCTAAATATCAATATAATTTTTTGCATCCCATTTGCTTTGGAATTTCCAGCATCTCAAATTGAATCCTTGTTGATTTAGACTTCTGTGACATGCAGATGGTATGCCATAAACTGAATAGAGAAATTCCATAAGATATATCTTTTGCTTGCTCAAGGCTAAGAGAACAAATTAAACAACTGTTGCTGAAGATATTTTGCAGGATATGGGGGCAATTAGCATTATATCTTCTCATTCATAGGTTGTGGGTCGTATTGGAGAGGTTGTTCCTTTATTCATCTTCAGTGTGTGTTTGGATTAGCGTTAGCAGAATTGGATCTGGCCAGAATTGAATCTGGAAGAATTGGATCTGGTAAACGTGAGTTTGAGTGACGTAATTTATGTTTGGATACATTTATCAGGAATTGGATCTGATAGACTTGAATTGGATCTGTAAAAGGGTGAGGGGACAATTGGATCAGCATTGATGCTGAAGCAACAAATTGTTGTGTTAGGATGGATCCAATTCTGGGGCCAGAATTGGATCAACATTTAGCATCCAAACATCAATGGAGATGGGAAAATCACGTTTGAGGTCTTTAAACGTGGATCAGGCCTGATCCAACGTGCATCCAAACACACCCTCAGCCTATCTACATAAGATTTTATTTCAAACAGCTCTTTATTATGGAAAAATAATTAGGATTGTTTATACATTTGCCAATTTTAGTCTTGAAAATGAACTGGTGTGTGCCTGTGGCATTTCTCTCCGTCTTAAAATCGATGTTTGTTTTAAGTCTCATGTAGAATATCTTTATATAATGGAACAGTAGCTGTAATGTGAACATTGCCTTATGTAATTTCTCTAGCTGACTTTTTCACATTCCATTGTGATTCTTGTTGTTTTTTGTAGTACCAGTAAGGCAGTAACTGTTATGACAATCTAGTTGTTAATTAAAATCCTCAGGCTTAGATTTATTGAGTAATTTCTTCTTTAGGTGATATGACGAACTTGGCAAACTGCCAGTATGATGAAGGCACAAAGAGAACCACTTCAGCATGATGAATCATAATGACAACTTTCGGATCAAGCAATATTTTGCAAAATGCACTATAAACCCAGCCATAACTATGGAGTTCTCACAATATGTTGGTTCAGTTGAGGTATGATGTTTATATTTTTTAGAGCTTTCTCAATTTATGCTTCAAATTCTAGGAAAACAATGAACCTTAGATAGTATGTTGCACTTGTGCTTGTTGTCGCTCTTCTCTCTAAGCAGTCATGAATCACATGGAAAATCCAATTTCTTCTCCCTAATTGCAAATAGCTCTGGTTGCAGGTATTTGTTAAGCTCGTTCCAGGTTTTCATCTGGTCTCTAATCTCCCTACTCGCAAATTGGTGAAACTTGATACACGTATCCATTGCAGTTCTCCTCTTTCAAGTTTTCATTTTTATAATTGTATTGTTCTGGCTTATGTGATTCCCTAATGGCTAATTCATTGTGGTCCTGGTGTGTAGAGGTTTTCTTCATCTTTAATTTAGATTAATAATTAATTATCATGATCCTGAGTTTCTGTTGGGAACTCTGTACATAGTGATCATGGAATTAGTGTTAGCAAGGATGAATGATTTTTTAATAAGTAACTTGCGCTAATTTAATGATGGATCACCCAATTTAATCCTCAGGAGGTTCAACACTGGCTGATCTTCTTCAATCTCTTGAAGGCTACTTGCTAGTAATTTTGGGAATAGTCAAAGATGGTAAAGCATGTTTTAGTCCATTCATGTTCCCTCCTCAACATGTCCTAATTCTTCCCTTGCCTTTGTTTTTTTGCAGGAAGCCACTTGCAATAAAAAATACAGTTTGTTTGGGAGAATCAGGAGGATGATGCAAGATCATTGCCAATTAAGGAACAATCCCACCAACAAGGTGTAGCACAACCGGTAGATAGTTGGGCTCCTTAACCATCTAGTCCAGGGTTCGATTCCTGGGCGGTGCGTATGGAGAAGCATTTGTTGGGAGAGACCTACCCACTTAACGTGATCTCAAAGCCTCGAAGGATTAGTCTCATGACTGTCGGCTGTGGGGATACCTTGGGAAACCAAAAAAAAAAAAAAAGAAACAATCCCGGAGTTTAGTTTTCAGTTAAAAATATTATGCATCCTTTTCAACACCTTTAAATGCTCAATAGTTATGGGATTTGATGATTTGAGTACGAAATAATCAAGATTTGTCAAACTCTAAAACTTCACCTTTCTTTATGTGAAACTTATTTTGGAACTTTGTCTGGTATGAAAAGTCTTGTCACTTGTGACATGGAACTTTCCTCCATTTCTGTCTGTTGTTGTCTGTATCACTTTCACATTATTTAATCTAAATGTTATGTAATATAACTAGAGCTTATGTTTAGAATGATTAAGTTTTGTTATGGATGTGCTATGGTGATAGTGAGCTTCTCCAGACTTGCTTCAGAGATAGGGTCACCACATGGAAGTCACATGAAAATTTCTCACCTTGCTACTTCTCTTAAAATTCCTCTTCAAACTCTTACTGTTCTTCAGCATCTTAAGTCTTCTGCACCATACTCACCAAATTTCTTCATAGATTGCTTTCATAACACATTTTGATGGTGATTTGTTTTTTGCATACCTTGTTTAAGTATATATAAATTGATCTGCAAGTAATTCCTTAAAGTTTTTCAATCTTTTGAGCTTCTAACTTGCAAACCTCTGCTGCTTCTTCCTCTTCAAGTATAGCTGCAAAGCCATTGATTTGTCTATTAATGAATAAAGAATAGCTTCTTTGGCCTTCCTATGGCTTTCAATGATCACCAACATGTATAGGTTCAGGAAATTTCATTTCAGGTGACATATATCTCAGTATAAGTATGCATATCACTAAGGTGAATGCTTTGTTTCAAGCTATACTACGTGTTTGCCCATACCAACAATGTTTGTTACTTGGTTTCAATATCTTTTTCAGCACATTGTTTGGCCTCTTTTTCAGCAATTTGTTCTTTCTCACTAGATGATGACCCTTCTGAAGGAGATGCATCGCTGGCACTAACCATAAAGCGGGTTGCTTGGAGCAGAGTGTTGCATTAAAGCTGGTCAAAGCCAACGCCAAGCCTTGGACAATGTGCTATGAAATCGTACACTTACAACACACAAAGTTCATTGGAAAAAGTACGCGCTTAGGCTGTTGCTACAAATCTGGACGTCGATGCTAATTAAGTTGGTCGGGGAGCCTAACGACGACTAAAACCCACACTAGCGATCACAAAGCCAACACAATGTTGCGTCGATCGGTTCGACTGACTCAATGTTTAAGTAGTTGTTTTTAGCTCTTTGCGTCAGTTTAACCAACTCAAATCAGCGAAATTTAGCGTATGTGTCGTCCAACACTAGCACATTCTTGTAGTGTTTGCCAACCTTCCCTTAGATATACCTCTGCTTGAGATACGTGAAATAACGTTACCGTTTACTCAAGCGCCAAACAAACATACGCTAATATCAATTTTCTGAAAATATAAGTTTAACATAGTTTAAAATCTTGGCTCGGATCAGCCGGTTGGATCAAGATTCTGTCACCTGACTAGTCCGAGCCTCATATCAGATCAATTTTGCATGCTGCTTGGTTTGAACCGGTTTGATTCGGCCGGTTCAATGGTTGACCGCAGTACATGAGAGAAAGTGAATACATGTCTTACCACTACACCATGTGAACTTCAGTGTTGGATATTACATTTATAAAACACATATTACAATCAAACTTAAATATTTGTGCGATTTTAAATTTTTAATTAGATATTTGAGTGATGATAATGATTTTACAATTTTGAGTATGAATTTATTAATTATTTGGTAGCCATTATTATAAATTTTGGTATCTATTAATATACACCGAGTCAAGCAGTTCGCCTAGTGTAGTCACTGGTTCGTCTAGTGACTCATTGACTCAGTACCTTGGTCGAGTCGATGACCGAACCGAGTTTTAAAACACTGATTTTTACCCCTACAAAATAAAATTTTAATACTTCAAAATTTTATTTTTTATTTTTAAAAAATTATGGTGAGCTAATTTGCCCTTAAACAAGATAGGCTATGGATATCTCAAAGTACTCACACTGGTAGGCTGAGAGCTCAAGTAGTAAGAGTTAGAGACATAAGGGTTGGGTGTGATGAAGGGTCCAGGGTTCGAACCCTGAGGATGACTAATTTACTAACATTACTAACAACTAACATTTGTCTATAAAAAAATCACACCCTGCTCCCACTCACGACTACTTAAAAGTGAGTCGAGAGGACTGGTTAAAAGTGAGTTGAGAGGTGTTTCTTTTCTTTTTCATGTCTACTTATTTTAGGTAAGTAGTATGTAACGTGGTTCCGGACACTCTTCTTGAGAAGGCCTTCATTTCCGTTAGACATTTTATGTTATTGTTGGTCTTATCACGCCATCACAACAAGTTAAAAGTGAGTTGAGTGGATAGGGTAAACCGCTTTCACATGTCTTTATACAAATTTGTTCTCCCCTTCTCTCTCAAATTAATTTGCATTTTTTTTTTCATTTTTAATTATATCATTTCTTTTTAAATTAAAATATGGACAAATATTTATACAAATTACGATAAGTTTTTTTTTATAAGCACAAATTAAGATAAGTAACATAATGCTATAGGAAAATGTAATTAATACACTATGTACTTTTTTTTGTTTACATGGAGGGGCTACGCCCCAATACACTGTCACTATGGAACCCTGAAAACAATTTCTACAATTAATATTCTTTTTTTCTTATCTTCATGAAAAGAACTGCTTCTGTTGGTGCTCAAGTCTGCCTTATCACTTCATCCACTGCTTACTATTCAGCAAAATGAGCGAGCATATAAGCATTGGTTCTGTATTTATTCTAATGTTGTCTGGCTTCGTTTGGCCACTACTGTTCCCATCCTTATCCCCTTGCCTTCTTTCCAAACTCACCAATTACACAATCCCTGATAAATTAACAAAAGATTTTCAGTCCGCTAACGGACAACTTGTAGACACTTCACTTTTGTGATTGTTTTTTCACTATTACAAAGATCAACTTTGCACGACAATTAAAAATTGCCATTGAAATACTTAAAGTTGTGAGTACTAAGTGGGCTGCATATCATCAATTCATCATTGAAAAGAACTAAATGAAAATGCTCTCTCGATTTGAATTAAAAATGAAAAATATGATTCTCCTGTAACCAACAAACAATTTGATCAAACCATCTTCTAGCTCACCCTAACCACCGACTCGTATAACCACCTTCACTATTAAAAAAAAGCTATTTAGCGAGAGACAAAATTTGTCGCTAAATAAGCAAAAATTCATCGCAAAAACTTTACCGACAGAACGTCATCCGTCGTGGTAAGTGGCATCGATAAAAAGTCAACGATGGAAAATTAAATCTCTCGATATTAGTGACGGAAACTGGTCGTCGATATTAGCGACGATTTCCGTCGCTAAATCGTTTACATGATTATTTCATGAATCTGTCGCTATTTCCAACAGGAGATTCCATCGCTATTTACGACGGAACATAACTAGCCGTCGCTATTTGCGACGGAACACTCCGTTGCTATTTAAGACGGAACATAGCAGTCCGACGCTGCTTGCGACGGATGTGTCCGTCGCTGTTAGCGACGAAACTACCTGTCATTTTTATATTATTCATACTTTTTGTTGGTATATATACTATTATATTATTACTAATAGTTTGTAAAGTAGATTGAAACACATTTTAATTGTCCCCATAAGATAGCTCAAGTGGTAGGAGCTGGGGAACATATGAGTTGGGTAGGGGGAGGTCCAGGATTCGATTGATTTCTAGCGGGTGCAATTTATCTTTCTGATGTAAAAAAAAAACACATTTTAATTAAATTAATAACATACAATTCAAACCACGATAACTTCGAGAACTATAAAAAAAAGGATTGTTTGTTAATTTATTATTAACAACCGTCTCTCTTATCTATCAATACAACCAAGACAAAGTCATTTATAATTGAATATCAGAGATTAAAGACATTCTTATCATTTAGAAGATCCAAATCTATGGCATGTTTTGGGTTCACTCAAAGTTTTGGCAACCACAACAAAAGGTGTAGGCTAAGTAATTTATGATTGAATATCAGAGACATTCTTATGATTAGGTATATCTATGTACTCTATATGGCATATTTCGGGTTCACTCGGAGCTAACAACCACAACAAAGGGTGTAGGCCGGGGCTACTAGCAGGATGATTTGGATAGAAGGGTTGAAAATTTGAAAATTTTGGTATCATTGAGCAGGGGCTTGCAAGGTATTGACTGACCCCTGAAGTTGAGGTAGAGGTTGTAATATTATTGAGCCTGACCTAGCGGAAAGGGATATTTTTCATGTCTCACCTAAGAATGTTGTAGTGATAGTGCTTTAGCGGCGTTGGTTGAACCTACTACTTTTAGGCAACACGATCTTTTACAACAGTAAATAAGTGTTATGTGTTTATAATAAGGATCATCTGTTACTACGTAATAATTGTTGCATATTCCACATAATATTTTACACAATGCTATTATAACATATGGGAAACTGCTATGAAAGAAAATTGGTAACGCCGAGACCATACTCGAGAGCTTAACAGGAGAAGAGATCTTTCATAAAGATAGAGCACATCGAACGTTATATTGCATATCTAGGATACCAAGCACGGGATGAGCCCGAACAAAGCAAGCAACAATGTTGAGTTTTGGCTCATTAGAAAGAGAAAAAAATCAGAAAGATTTGTTTCAGATTTGTTTCTGTTTTATTTTGGGTTAAAATCTTTAGTTTATTAGGATTTGATTTAATGGGGATTGTAAAAGGTTTTAAGGGATTGTTATAGGATTTATTAGGATTTTATTGTAAAATAGAATCCACTATAAATAGGATAACAATGTAACTCTAAAACATAAGAGACACAAGAGGCACTAGTGCAATTGAGAGAAATTGCAATTGCTGAGTGATTGTATTCAGGTTCGAATCAATAAACGGAACTATAGCTGCTCTATAGTCGCAGAGGTAGGCAATTTGGCCGAACTGCGTGAACAAAGCTTTGTGTGTTTCTCTCTACTCTGATCTGTATTCGTGTTGCTGTTCTAACAATTGTATCAGAGCAGAAGGGGATTGATTATGATGAGATTTTTAGTCCGGTGGTTAGACACACTTCTATCAGGGCAGTATTAGCTTTGGTAGCCAACAGGGATATGCACTTAGAGCAAATGGATGTGAAAACAGCTTTCCTCCATGGTAATCTAGAGGAGCAAATCTACATGGAGCAGCCAGAGGGATTCAGTGAAACTGGAGATGACAGACTTGTTTGCAAATTGAAGAGGTCTTTGTATGACTTGAAGCAGTCTCCAAGGCAGTGGTACAAGCGCTTTGATTCATACATGCTCCGGATTGGCTATAGAAGGTGTGACTATGATTGTTGTGTTTATGTGAGGAGCCTTGATGATGGCTCTTTTATTTTCCTGTTACTTTATGTTGATGACATGTTGATTGCTGCCAACCATTTACATAATGTAAATGAGTTGAAGACCAAGTTGGGTAAGGAGTTTGACATGAAGGATCTGGGTGCTGCAAAGAAGATTCTTGGGATGGAAATTCACAGGGACATAGGCACTAAGAAATTATGGTTGTCTCAGAAGAGCTATGTTGAAGGTGTTTTGAGCAGATTTGACATGAGCAAGGCAAATCCTGTGAGTACTCCATTGGCGAATCATTTTAAGCTTTCTTTGGAACAATGTCCGAAGACAGACTCAGAGATTGAAGGTATGTCTAAGATTCCTTATGCCAGTGCAGTTGGTTGTTTGATGTATGCTATGGTTTGCACTAGACCGAATTTGGCACAAGCAGTTAGTCAAGTGTGCAAGTTCATGTCCAAGCCAGGGAAGCAGCATTGGGAAGCAGTCAAGTGGATCCTAAGGTACTTGAAGGGTACAGCGGATCGCGGTATCATGTTCAGCAGGGAGCAAGGTATTGTTCCATCAGTTGTGGGATATGTGGACTTTGACTATGCAGGTGATCTGGATGATAGAAGGTCTACAACAGGATATGTCTTTACTCTTGCAGGGGGGCCTATATGTTGGAAGTCATCAGTTCAATCCATAGTAGCTATGTCTACAACTGAGGCAGAATACATGGCAGTAGCTGAAGCTGCCAAGGAAGCATTGTGGCTTACAGGGTTAGTGAAAGAGTTGGGTGTTGAGCAAGGTGGAGTTCAGTTGCATTGTGATAGTCAGAGTGCTATCTATTTGGCGAACAATCAGGTGTATCATGCTAGAACCAAACATATTGATGTGAGGTTCCACAAGATCAGGGAGTTGTTGGCGTCCAGACAGATATTACTTCAGAAGGTTCACACATCAGAGAATGCAGCAGACATGTTGACCAAGCCAGTCACCAGTGACAAGTTTAAGCATTGCTTGAACTTGTTGCATGTTCTCCAATGTTAAGCAGAGGAGGCTCACAATCCCAGAAATCAGAATCAGGAAACTAAAGCAGCAGATCTTCATAGGGGGAGTCCGGAATTCGCCAAGGTGGAGATTGTTGAGTTTTGGCTCATTAGAAAGAGAAAAAAATCAGAAAGATTTGTTTCAGATTTGTTTCTGTTTTATTTTGGGTTAAAATCTTTAGTTTATTAGGATTTGATTTAATGGGGATTGTAAAAGGTTTTAAGGGATTGTTATAGGATTTATTAGGATTTTATTGTAAAATAGAATCCACTATAAATAGGATAACAATGTAACTCTAAAACATAAGAGACACAAGAGGCACTAATGCAATTGAGAGAAATTGCAATTGCTGAGTGATTGTATTCAGGTTCGAATCAATAAACGGAACTATAGCTGCTCTATAGTCGCAGAGGTAGGCAATTTGACCGAACTGCGTGAACAAAGCTTTGTGTGTTTCTCTCTACTCTGATCTGTATTCGTGTTGCTGTTCTAACAAACAAGATGACGGGGCAAAAATAAAGGTATAGATTTATAACTGTACTACTATTTTGATAAAACAAAACAAAAATGTTATAGTACCTAGTGTAAGTTAAAGTGAACCATTTTTTTTATAAACAATGAATATATTGAAATGAAGTACAATAAAATCTTACTTTTTCATTAATGCGATAAAATGTGTGTTTTCTGGTTGGAACAATTAATAGTTTTGCACCAGGAGAACCCACTAGCGACTATGCTAGCTATTGGTATTACCTAGCCCAGCATAAACCCTACATGTATACATCAATAACATGATCACAAATTAAAAGATATCTGAAAATTGAACACAGAAAGATAGACACAGGTGTGGTTTACTTACAACCCAAACTCTCTGTCATCATGCATGCACATATATGATTTACCTAAATGTAGTTGTCATAAGAGAGATTATGAAAGTAAAAAGAAAATAATTTAAGATTGATATTAATATTAATCAACATCAATCCTGAAGTGCTTCAAGGCAATCTTCTTCAGGTTTTGGAAACTCATTCAAATCAGGCTTCAAGGAGGAAGTGTTGGAAGAGGAGTGTAGTGAAGAACCATGAAGAGCCGTTTGGAGAGCATCCACTCTAGCACCAACTTGTGTTGCTTTTTTGCGTATTGAATCAGCAGACATGTTCCCTTGTTGGATGGAACCGCCACCGCCATCACCATCACCACCATCCTTATCTTGGTCTTGGAAAAGCAATTCCGGGAAGTTGAGGCGTGCTGAGGGGCCTCTGAGGCAGAACACGGCGGTGTCGTAGGCGCGTGCGGCGGCGACAGGGGTGGTGTAGGATCCCAGCCAGATCCTCGACCTCTTGTTGGGCTCTCTGATCTCCGCCACCCACTTCCCCCACTTCCTCATCCTTATCCCTCTGTATGGTTTCATTGGTTTCTCTAATTGGTTTTGCTTTGTGATCCCTTTCTCTTTGGTGCTGCTGATTCTGGTTCTTGTGGCGGTTGAATTCATGGTGGAACAACAATAATCCCTGTCCTCCATCATTTAGCTACGAAATTAACTACCTCTATACCTATCAAGTAACTATAAAAAACTATATATACTATATAAATAGCTAGAACATATCTTATCTTTCTTTTTTGAAGTGATCTTCAAATATTTGATTTTATAGAACAACTTAAGAGAGATTCCTTTCAGACCCAACCACACACTTGACCCTCGAATCATGCTGCTAGTGTGTAAGGATTTATTTCTATTTATATGAAGATGAGAATTATAAATTATTTTATTTTATTTTTATATTTGCATTGTGTGTGGTGTGTGGAGTTGTGAACCGAGTGGGAAAGTTAGAGAAAAAATGAGGTTTCCACGTGTCACCTGATAGAACCGCCACAATGGGCTTCCTTAGAGATGAGATGAAATCATAGATGGCCGACACAACCTCTTACAATCAACTAGCTCTTTTTTGTTTGCTCATATGTAACCTTCACATGATAAATAATTCACACCCCTTTGATGTAATAGTAGAAAATAAAATGTAGGATAAAAGAAGAAATGGAAGAAAAAATATGCATGAAATTTTCCATCATGGTAAAATTAGTTTTTATAATAATGGAGATTTTCTTCAAATGTAAAATTCAAATATGAAATTTTACTTGAAAACAAAACCATTTGAATATGCTTATATGACAAATAAGTAAATTCTATTTGAATGGAGAATATTCACATTTTGGTAGGCATAACACATATAATTGATATTTTTTATCACCACAAATTGAAAATGTATTAAGTAAAATAAACATTATATATGAGTCATGAGTGTACCAGCTAAAAAGTAAAAACCGTCACAAACTATATTATATATATATATATATATATGTTTGTGGTAACCGTCACAAACTGGTGGAGACCATCCAATTGAGTATTTTTTATTTTCTGAAAAAAATTTACATATATATACAAATTTTTAACATAAAATCTTACTTAAAAATAATTGATATGTATTTCATGAATGAATCACTTAATTGGTTCATCATGAAAAATATGTCTTTGTTTTGTTGTTCGAGTAAATCTGTTTGAAAAATTATGATTATCTCTTTTTCAATAAATAATTTCCTCAGGGTTTTAACATATCTTATAATTCTTACAGCGGTAAATTTATCTACCACTAAATAGATTCACTCATAAATATACCAACAAAATAGATTCACTCATAAATATATAACTTAAAAACACCCGCTCCTTTGGTGCATGCCAAGCGGTCGGGTTCCTTTCATTTATAGTTGCTCTTGCACACTCTAAAATGGAAATGTGATGTTTTTTTCTCTTGTGAAAAAGGTTGGAGTTATTGCTTATAATACAAGCAATTATTAATAATTTTGTCAAATATGGGATTTGCAGTGGCAATTAATTTTTGTTTAGATAATAGTGTGAGTTTGGTCTGGAATGATAATTATGGTAAATGAGTGTGTTGTGTGTCATTGGTTGGTGAGACAAAGGGACAGGTGGGTGAAATCGGAGGGTTGAGAGAAGTCGGTGGTAAATGGACGGATGGATTTATTTGGATTCGAATAGAAAGATGACTTTCCGTCTACGCAATAATACAAGAGCACACGTGTAACTTGGACTTCAGTGGAATTGACATGGAATGTAAGCAAGTATTTTAATTTATGAAGGTTAGTTTAGTAGAGCATGATAGACAATCATACTTCATTAATATGTCGTAGGTTTAAACCTTTACCAGTCTCCTAAATGCGAGACAAATATAAATATTTTGGAAGTGCTCTTCAACTCCAACAGTTTACATTGGTAACTACAAGGCCACCAAAGCTAGGAATTAATGAGTTGGGAAATGAAGAGATTCATCTTCTTCATCGAGGTGTGAGATGGTCGTCATTCCTCGTATGCGAGTGATGGTTGGAGCTCGAATTACATTTTGTAGCTTATATACACATTGCTCGATCCCTTTATTCAGGGGTGGGCCCAAATGTGTATTAAATCTTGGATACGCCTCCGGATGGTCGCGTTATCTCATTGAACGGGTAAGGGTTGTGTCAGGGCAAAAATATGGCCTTAATTATTTAATTGGCTAGCTTGGGTCGTGCAACCGGGAGGGCCTGAATGACATATGGCTATGTTCCATTCACAATGCAACTATGCCTCCAACACGTTGATGAGTTCATCATGGAGATTAATTGCAGTACGTACGACGTCATCCTCGGCTCTGCAGAGGTGTAGGTGGTTGGTTGACCTCTAACTCCTCATGATCGTCGTTCTGGAGAACTTGTTCTTCATCCATCGTAACAGGTTTAATTTCCTATCCAAGGAGTGAGGGAGCACGGTTCCTTTGCTGCTTTGTTGTGTTTTTCATAACAAAGGTGGATGAGAATATGGTCTATTAATTTCCCACAAACGATGCCAATGTTTCGTTATGGAAACACAAACGAACTCAAACAAGGTGGCCGGTAGGGCTGCTTTGTTGGTCTGGTCCTACAAGGAAGCATATATATCTTTCTTTTCTTATCAGGTGGGCACTATAGGTGAGTTCTTACAAGACACTCTGATGCTCAAGTTAATAAGGCCGGAGAAAAATAAGGACTAGGCTTTAGGAAATATCATTTACCTGATATGTGTCCCTTTAATATATATATATATATATATATATATATATATATATGGGTTGTAAAAAATCTGGAAAAAATCAAGTGTGGTTATGATATTATTGTATATCAAATATTATTCAGTAATAAAGGCTATTATCTTAATTATGAATCTTCACTTTCATAAACGTATGAGTTAGTCAATATTAGACTATATATGTAACTTATAAATCAGTTTTTTCTTAATTCACGTTCCCAAAGCCAAAAAAAGTTATACCCTATTTGTAAATCCTACACAAGAAATGACAAGTCCATATACCTCATTTTTATTGGAAATGAAAAATCAATTCCACTTACCATTGAAGATGAATGATTCAAATTAGCTGATGCAGGACAGGGGCTCCACCAATGTTTCCAACATGGAGAGGTTTCAGTCGGCAGTCCATTTTGCCCACTGATGTTATTATTTTATAATGACAATTCCAACTTATCCTGATAACATATATCATGATGCACTTGACATTACTAGCTTGCTATCTATTATAATAATCTTCATCAAAGGCTATAAGCACACATCAAATAGAAAGAACAAAACTTTGCATGTTTCAGGTTCTTATCCTTGGCTCATCATTCATGAATTATATAACTGATTGGTAAGCTGGTATAGCAGTTTCTGCGCCACATGGACAGCTAAATAGACCCATCTATGCATGATGAATCGTCTATAATTGATTAACAACAAAGCAACTTTCACAAGAATCACAACAACCATACATATCAGAAACTACATGCTTTTGAGAAGACAAGACAAATAGCAAGCCCCACGCGTCGTTATTAGAACTCAGTAGTGTAACTATATATATATATCCATGGAGCCCTATGTCTGGCTAGCTATGATATTTGTTGTCCTAAACCTTAAGAGAAATTAATCAAACATCTACTATTCAAACATATCACTCGTTGGTATGTAGATTCTAATGGTTTAATTATTTGCACGTTCAATAGTTTTACAAATGCGTGATTTTAGTCCCTATGGATTCAATTACTTCAATAAGTCAATCTACTTTCAAAACTGAATGAATGTGGTTCAAACATTAACTTTACCACGTCCACATTATTAGCTGCTTTCACCGAGAAGTTTTTTTTTTTACCACTAATTAGTACTTCTTCCGTCATTAATTAATACTTCTTTAGTTTCTTATTAATTGTCCAGTTTAGGATGAGAAGAAATACACATATTAAAAATTAATTAATTTTGCTAAAATTTACAAAAATATTATTTATTTTCTTATTTTACCTTTAAACTAGTGTTTTTTTACCCGCGCGTTGCACGGGTAATACGTCTATTGTATTTGATACGTCAATTAATACCTTGATTATTAAAAATATATTAAACAATGGATGAAATAGAAGACTCAGAAATGCTAAGCAAAGTTGACATAAATACTTCTGTTATAAGCCTGGTTGAGATCAACAGGAACTCGTTTTACATTTTTCGTGAATATGAAGACAATAACACAAATCATAGATATAAGAAATTAGCAACAAATTAATCTTAAAAAAAATGAATGTGATAGTAGCACAAATTAGGATTGTGTAAGATAAATCATAAAGTATGGCATTATTGTGTTTATTCCAACTAAGTAGGGATGACAATGGGTAGGGTACTATAGAACCATCCTCATACCTGCGTTTTAAAAAATTACCTGTTCCCGTCCCCATACTCGCGTGGGTAGCAACTCGATGCTCTCCACCTTTAGACAATTCAATGTCATTACAGGAAGCTCTTCATCTTTACCAAAATCTAAATGTAGGGATGGCAGTGGGTCTCGGACCCATAGGGTTTCGGGCCCATATGGTACCCGCAAAAAATACCAACTATGGGTAGGGTAAAAAACCGCAAAATGGGTATGAGGTTGGGTATAGGTAATTACCCGCAAAAAGTAGTGGGTATGAGTGCGGGTATGAGCATTATAGTACCCAACCGGCTCATACCCGCACACATATGTTATTATTATTATTATTATTATTATTATTATTATTATTATTATTATTATTATTATTATTATTATTATTATTATTATTAGGTAATATATTAACAAATTAACTTAAGCTATAGCTTTCAAACTCACTCTTTTAAAAAAAAGTTAGGGACATTAATTCTTAGTGACGTGTCATTCTTACGTTAATTCTCATAAAAAAATTCAACGTGTCATTCTCAGGTTAATTCTCATAAAAAATACATTTTTAAATTTTAGATTTGATTAGGATTTAGGTTGTTTTTTTCTTGATTTTATCTTAATTTATTTTTGATTTATTTTTAGAGTATTCATTAATTTTATGGTATTTTTATTGAATTTTTTTAAATAGAGATAATATCTATTTAAATAGAGATAGGTTTAGATATATTTAGTTTCTTTTTATCTCTTTGTTAGATTAATAATAAACTAAATCTTAACAGATATTCAACAGAGTCCTTATATATCTTTGGCTTCTATGCATTTTCAGGGGTTAAATAACATGTGTGATTTTTTCTCCTTGATTTGTAGGTTGAAGAAAGTATTCGTAATGACAGTGTTAATCCCATGGCAGAGCGGTGTGATTACCTTTGAGACTCACGATATGGCTCAGGTTGGTGCTACGATCTATGATGAAAAATTTGATGTATGTATTCTCATCATTTATTACTTTTTCCCTTTTTTTTTAGATTTATGGTTCTGGAAAGTGATATCATTTTCTCTTCTTATTTTCAATTTTTTTTGATGGCTCAAAGACATGTCAAGGTTGATAACCAAAACACAGGTTCTTGCTGAAATGCTTTACTACTCTTGCTATTTTATTTTGTTAAGCCAGAGAAACAGATTGGAATTGATATATCATTCTTCTTTTGAAAACCATCACCAAAATAAATTTTCAGTTTCCCTTCTACTAAGCATTTCATCAGACACAAAAAATAAAGGGGAAAAAAATTAAGTTACCTCTTTGCCATTGTCGTTGAGGAGGATTGTGGGAAAGCGAGAGGTAGAGGTCCTTCTTCAGAGAAGGAGATTATGTTGTTGAGCCTCCTCTGGCGGTAATCATCTTCCCTGTCGATGATCCTATGCAACTTGCGAAAACCCAAATCGGCGTTGGTTTCAGGGGCGGAGGGCATGTCCTTGAGGAGGCTTTTGGGGGCGGGGTTGAAGACTTGAAGTGTGGTATGCGTCTCTGTCGCTTGCGCCATAGAGATCTTGTGGTTGTCTACTTATTTCTTTTTCTTCTCTGTATATGTTACCATACTTGTCTTCCCCTTATTGCATTATGTTTTGGTTACTTTTTCTTAATCGTAAGTTAAATGAGTAAAAATTGTACTTTACCCGTTTAAATCAAATTATCATTTTTCTCATACCATCTCATGGACTTAATCAGTGTAATATTTGTAGTTTATTTTCATAGCCCTAATTTTGATTTAGCACTGTTCTATAGCCCTTTACTTCTTCATAGGTGGTAATGGACAGTTAAAATTACTTAAAACAAAAGACCTAGGAAGGAAATCTAACTTAATTCTTAAGGTTGCACCCCAACAAAATCCAGCAATGACCACGTCAACTTAAATAGTAATTGGACTTTGAAGAGAAAAATATATGTTCAGATAACTTTTGAGATCTAGGAAAATAAAGTTTTTAACTTTTGATTGTATTTCAAACTGATAATGCCCATCAAGCAATCAGGAGAAGCCTTTCAAGCAAACATCCTGTTATTAGAAAACCATGCTCCCTCATGTTTACAATGGTGTCATCATGTAGCAGGCTGACATAGATAAAACATAAGTATCTAGTGCAGTTATCTTGGTAATGAAGGAATATGTATAATTGGCTGACTGACCATTCCTGTTTCATGAGGATTATATTAGAGTGATAGATAATTTCTTCTTTTAGAATTAGGACTTGGGGTTGTGTCTTAACTTAGTAGACAGAATCATATAATTTATTTCTCATTGTATTTTTCTTAAAAATATATTCTAATTTTTTTATCGTAATCTATATATATTAGAAAAGAACAACTTCTAGCATGACGTGTCGCTCTCACAGGCCAAGTTAGTGACGTGTCGCTCCCAGATTAATTCTCACCTAATATTTTACATGTAAGCTTTTTCTCCTTGGCCCCACTTGCCACATGTGCCCTGATTTTTCCTTACCTTATTTCTCCTTAGTAAAAAAATACATTTTTAAATTTTAGATTTGATTAGGATTTAGGTTTTTTATTTCTTGATTTTATCTTAATTTAATTTTGATTTATTTTTAGAGTATTAATTAATTTTTATGATATTTTTATTGAATTTTCGGATTTTTAATTAATTTCGGATTTTATGAGTTTTTATTGTGATTTGCTAGATTTTGATAGTTTTTATCTATTTTTATTTAGTACATTTTTTAATTTAAGATTTGATTAGGATTTATGTTGTTTATTTCTGTATTTTATCTTAATTTATATTGTTATTTATTTTTAGAGTATTAATTATTTTTTATGGTATTTTTATTGAATTTTCGGATTTTTAATTAATTTCGGATTTTATGAGTTTTTATTGTGATTTGCTAGATTTTGATAGTTTTTATCTATATTTATTTAGTACATTTTTAAATTTTATATCAATATCAATCAATATATATTAGAAAAGAAGAACTTCTATCAAGCAGATTTAGTGACGTGTCATTCTCACGTTAATTCTTAGTGACGTGTCATTTTCATGTTAATTCTCAGAAAAAAATTACACGTGTCATTTTCAGGTTAATTTGCATAAAAAAATACATTTATAAATTTTAGATTTGATTAGAATTTAGGTTGTTTATTTCTTGATTTTATCTTAATTTATTTTTGATTTATTTTTAGAGTATTAATTAATTTTTATGGTATTTTATTGAATTTTCGGATTTTTAATTAATTCAAGATTTTATGAGTTTTTATTGTGATTTGCTAGATCTTGATAGTTTTTATCTATATTTATTTAGTACCTTTTTAAATTTTAGATTTGATTAGGATTTAGGTTGTTTATTTCAGGATTTTATCATAATTTATCTTATTATTTATTTTTAGAGTATTAGTTAATTTTCTCTTAATTTGTTCATTGTTCCCTATTTTGTGATTGTTTTGTTTAATTTCATATATGCTTTAGTATTTGTTGGTGGTCTCTGTGATGCTTCCATATCTCTTAAATAAACTAATGTTGTGATGCTTTCTCTTATGCAACCCTTATTCTGAATGTTCTTAATCGGCCAATTGATAGCAGACTTACATGTTTTTATCCTTCCCATTGCAAGTTTATTTAATTGCATCATTGTCTTCCAGTTTTGGCTGTCAAAACTTCATCTACAATGTCAGCATCATGAAGGCAGAGAAACTCTTTCAGAAGAAGGGACGTCCAACAAATTTGACCCAAGATCCCAGTTAAAAAATGAGATTTAGGTAAGATACTTATTCATATGATTGCTTTCAATTCCAGATTTTGCTATTTTTCTTATTAATTAATAGCTTTTTTTGTTGTCAATTGTAAATTGCTTTTATAGTCTCTTTTATTTTGCTTTACTATCTCAATAGTGTAAGCTTTTTTTCAATTAGTACATGGGTTAAAATTCTAAATTTGCTTAACTAAAGGTCTGATTCTATTTGATTTTCAGGCAGTTTCCTATTTGGCTCAAGAATGTTTGGGGTTATGGTCCGAGAGCATCTTTATACCTGTCACATCAATCATTATATTCTAAACTAATTGATTGATATTATGTTAAATTTCAAATAAAATCAAATGGGATACTGATAAGTGCCAATTTTACGTAGTTTTCCATTGTTATTAAGGCACTTGTCTATGTGATTTATGGAAATTATCTTGCAAATTGACTCTCTTTTGATTAGAATGTGTTTAAATGGAGATCCAATCTCAATTGTTGTTGTAGGGACATGAATCTAGTGAAGAGATGAAGATTTGGTGAAAAGATAAAGAGTTTTGGAAGGTTTGGGAAAAATCAGTTGAGCCCTTTAAAAACCAGCTGAGCCCTTTAAAAACCAGTTGAGCTCCTTTTATCCTGTCAGAAAAGGGCTGAGCGGCCAAGAAAGGGGCTGAGCGTCTTCAAGGCGGTTAAAGAAAACCCATCCCTAAAGTAACAGGGCGCTGAGCGGCCAGAAAAGGGGCTGAGCGGTCGTGCCAGATTTGCAATTTAAAAGGAAAATTTAAATCATAACAGAGGGGAACTTCTGGGACCAGAACTGAAACCCACAACTTTGGGAAAGATAGAACTCGAAGGAGAGCATCAAGGGAGGTATAGGAGACTTGGGAGAAGGCTTTAGAGCCGATTTCATCGCCGGGGAACCGTCACGTATTCGGTTTTTCATCATTCTTCTTCTCTTTTATGATTGTAAAGCTATCCATGGAAATGGATAGCTAATTTCTCATTTGTTGGGATTGGAACTAGTTGTTTTGATGCTCATGTAATCTATTTGATTTCCTTTCATGCAAATTTGATGTTTCTATGTTAAAGAATCAATGGTTTTCTCTTTTGCTTCATGCTATATCTTAGGTTGATCCCCTTGGGTATTTTGATTGATTCAAACTTGTGTAGGGAACTCACACGTTCTTGAGTCTGAACTAGAGTTAATCATATGTATCTTTGCCATGATTCAATGATTTTACCTTGTGCATTATGCTTGTTTTGGATTGATCACCTAGAACATAAATTTAGGTTTAATAGGATGGTGGGAACTAGCTATTTAAACCTGAAATAGGTAAAATCATCTAATGATTCTAAGGTCTAGGGATAGGGTTAGATCATTAGTCCATTCAAACATTCATGCTTAATGCTACTCACTATTGTTAACCGATAAAGGGATTGAGGGTTAATATAGCTGAGTTGATAATTTTCTACGCCGGGGGACTGGGTAGTAAGATAAGAAATGGTGGGAGGAATCAATTTCATAGAACTATATTTGTATGTGAATCAATAGAATACATAGAGGTTAGACAACGAAACTCTAATCTCAGCAAAACTATCTACCTTGGTGAATCCAACTCTTTTATCTTCTTTATTTATGTTTTTATGTTTTTAAACAAACACCCAATATATTTGTAAACCATCATTTAAGTCTGTTAGCTATTGAACGGCATAAGTATTACACCTCCCTGTAGATACGACAAAACCCTTTACTATACTACAATTGAGTCTTGAGAGATTCAACGTAGAGTGGTAAAAAATCTTTCAACAGATACCAACTGAATGCATTCAGTTATAAATGGAGAGGAGAAATTTCTGCACCTAAAATTTATTGCCAAAACAAATCTATGTTGGCTAATTTGCAATCTATGCAAAATTATTTTTGTCGGTTTAAGGTTCGTAAATTTTGTACAAAATCTGATATATTGCTATTTTATGACTTCAAATAAACAAAATGATGTCATATTTTTATGATTTATCTTTCACAACCCTAATTTGTGCTACTATCACATTCTTTTTTTCCCATGATTAATATGTGTTTATCATCTGCTTTATTATAATTGTTCTTACATTCTTCGTATGTTAAATTTTTTATAATTTAAAATTTGATCGATGTATCAAATACAATAGACACATTCTTTTTTTTTCCATGATTAATATGTGTTTATCATCTGCTTCATTAAGATTTTTCTTACATTTTTAGTATCTTAAATTTTTTTATAATTTAAAATATGATCGATGTATCAAATACAATAAACATATTCCCCGTGCAACGCACGGGTAAAAAGAACACTAGTTAAAGTCTAAGGATACTTGAAAACACCAACAAAAAATCAAGAAATAAATCACCTTAATCCTAATCAAATCTAAAATTAAAAAAGATACTAACTAAAGATAGATAAAAACTACCAAAATCTAGCAAATTACAATAAAAACTCATAAAATCATGAATTAAATAAAAATACGAAAATTCAATAAAATACCATAAAAATTAATTAATACTCTAAAAATAAATCAAAAATAAAATAAAAGACCAACAAATAAAATCAAGAAATAAACAACTTAAATCAATAATAAGATAAATTAAGATAAAATAATGAAATAAACAACCTAAATCCTAATCAAATCTAAAATTTAAAAATGTACTAAATAAATATAGATAAAAACTATCAAAATCTTGCAAATCACAATAAAAACTCATAAAATCCTAAATTAATTAAAAATCCGAAAATTCAATAAAAATACCATAAAAATTAATTAATACTCTATAAATAAATAAAAAATAAATTAAGATAAAATCAAGGAATACACAACCTAAATCCTAATCAAATCTAAAATTTAAAAATATATTTTTTTTATGAGAAATAACCTGAGAATGACACGTGGAATTTTTTTATGAGAATTAACGTGGGAATGACACGTCATTAAGAATTAACGTGAGAACGACACGTCACTAAATCAGCCTGATAGCAATAGGATTTGGCAATTCCAAATTAACACTAACCTATAGGTATTCAGTTGTAGAAGAATCCCACCCAAACTATGAAAAAATCTAAATTGCAAGGTGAAATGAATCACACTACTTTTCCACATACCTCGATTAATTAAAAAATATATATTTTCTATTGTTTTATATGCAAAATATTTTTTTATTGATCTCAAGTTAATTATATTCTCATAAAAAATACCTTTTTAAATTTTAGATTTGATTAGGATTTAGATTTTTTATTTCTTGATTTTATCTTAATTTATTTTTTATTTATTTCTAGAGTATTAATTAAATTTTATGGTATTTTTAGTGAATATTTCTGATTTTTATTTTATATGCACAATATTTTTTTTATGGATCTCACCTCGCTTATGTTAGTCACTAAGACTATGTTTGTATAAATGTTCACAAACATTCAAATGCACCTATATCTCAATCTTTGTTAGTAGTACATGCCTCAAATTAAAGTACGTACTTATGGCCATTAACCTTAAGATTTGGATAACACACTGCAGTAAGATCTGGTTAGCCTAATTCATAAGCTTACAACATCAAAGAAACTTTTAATCCCCCCTTAAAAAGTGAGAACAGATAGAAAACAATTCACCTTTCATGACCAGTGAGAACAGATAAATGTTGAAATAACATACATAACAATGAAAAAAAAAAATGGGATGTTCATCTATCAATGTTAATTTTTTTTTATCAACAAACACATTAATACATGAACATTACAAAACAATAATAATGAAACATAGAATGGGTTAAAACATGCTTTGGCGAACAAAAGACACTTCTAGAACTACATGAAAGAATCATTAAAATTGAAGAAGAAGGACTACCAGAGATATGAGGAAAATGATATGCCTTTGACTTTTGAGTGATAACAATTCTTAATCTACAAAGCCACAAAGCATTGTTTTTTACATACCTGGAACAAAGAGGCTGAAGCAAGAAGTGAGAAACTCGTTTTTGAGTTTGAAGAACATGCACTCTCAAATCTCAATTGTGATTTCCCTTGGTAACCATAAAAAAAAATTCTCAATTGTGATGGGGATAAATTTATAATGAAAAATTTAATTGAAGTGAGTGAAGGACCATGTTGTTTTTGAAGCATATATGATTTGAGGTTTGCCATGGTTGAGATGAAGAAGGGAGAAATAGAGAAAATTGTGTGAGTATTTAGAGATAGAGAACGTATGAAGGTTTTTTTTGCTCTACTAACCCTTTTTATTTCCTAATATAGATTGATATTGATACTCTATATAAAAAACAATATTTTTTATAAAAACAAACAACCTAAGAAATACGATTGAGGAGCTGAAGGATGACAGGGGGCGCAAAGTGGAGGAGGATAAGGATATTTACCGGGTTCTAGCAGGTTACTTTACGAACCTCTTCACTTCCAATGGTCCTGTCGACATTGAGTCAGTCACATCGCTAGTGTCAGGAAGAATCTCACCACATCACTACCAGATCTTGTCCACTCCTTTTACTAAAGAGGATGTGGAAGAGGCCCTGTTCCAAATGCACCCAACTAAAGCACCGGGGTGTGATGGTTTGCCTGCTTTGTTTTACCAAAAATTTTGGCATATTATCGGCGACGATGTTTCACATTTCTGCCTGCAGGTCCTTCATGGAGACATCTCACCAGGTATTATCAATAAAACTCTTCTTGTTTTAATACCTAAGGTAAAGAAACCTATGCATGCAAATCAATTTAGGCCCATAAGTCTATGTAATGTGATTTTTAAAATTATTACTAAGACCTTGGCGAATAGGCTAAAAATAATTTTGCCTGATCTTATTTGCGAGTCTCAAACTGCCTTTGTTTCTGGTCGTCTGATCACGGATAATGCCTTGGTGGCGTTTGAGTGTTTTCACTATATGAAGAAAAAGATAAGTGGCTGTAATGGCGTAATGGCTTTAAAATTAGATATGTCAAAAGCGTACGATAGAGTGGAATGGCCTTTTTTGGCGAGTGTATTACAGCAGATGGGGTTCCCTGCTTCATGGGTGAGCCTCATCATGACTTGTGTGTCCACTGTGGACTTTTCTATTATGTTAAATGGTGCACCTCAGGAACCTTTTCAACCTCATCGAGGTCTTCGACAAGGGGATCCCCTATCTCCTTATCTTTTTATTCTGTGTGGTGAGGTGTTTTCTGCACTGATCAATAAGGCTGTATTAGCGTCTTCCCTTCATGGTATAAAAATTGCTAGAACTGCCCCTGTAATTTCCCATTTGTTGTTTGCAGATGACAGTGTCATTTTTGCCCGTGCTACAGTACAGGAGGCTCTGTCCATTAAGGCAATTCTTGCAAGTTACGAACAAGCTTCGGGTCAAGTCATTAACCTTGATAAATCGATGCTCTCTTGTAGCCGAAATGTGCCAGATGATTGTTTTCATGAGCTTAGACAGCTGTTGACTGTAAAGGCGGTGGAGAGCTATGACAAATACCTGGGGCTTCCTACCATCATTGGTAAGTCGAAGACTCAGATTTTTAATCTTGTCAAGGAGCGTGTTTGGAAGAAGCTTAAGGGCTGGAAAGAGAGGTCACTCTCTAGAGCAGGGAGAGAGGTGCTTGTAAAAGCGGTGGCACAGGCGATTCCGTCCTATGTCATGTCTTGTTTTTTACTCCCTGATGGGTTATGTAACCAGATTGAGGGAATGATTAGCCGGTTCTATTGGGGCGGGGATGTAACGAGACGTGGCATGCATTGTCTTAGTTGGACGGATTTGTGCAAGGCCAAGGATAATGGCGGACTTGGGTTCAGAGATTTTAAAATGTTTAATTCTGCTTTAGTAGCCAAAAATTGGTGGCGTATCAAATCCAATCCTGAATCACTTATGGGGAAGGTTTATAGAGCGGTTTATTTCCCGCGAGGCACGATCCGTGGGGCTAAACGTGGCTATCGCCCGAGTTATGCTTGGTCTAGTATTATGCGATCTGGTGAGATCTTTGCAACTGGGGGTATGTGGAATATTGGTAATGGAAAAAGTGTTAAGACTTGGTTAGACAAGTGGGTTCCAGGGACGGATACACTGGTGTATAGTGTGGAGCTTGCTCAACATTTTGGAGTCACTCTTGTGTCTGACCTTATGCTGCCGGGCTTGCTGGCATGGAATAGGGAGCTTATCAATTTTATTTGTTGTCCGCCGACGGCGCAAGCGATTATGGCAATTCCTTTGCCTCTTGTCCCTCATGATGATGTTCTGTATTGGCCCTTCTCTTCAGATGGTCATTACTCGACCAAGTCAGGTTACCAATTCCTACGCCACGGCGCTGAAGCTGTTGTTGCGTCCTCTTCCCAGGTTCCCTCTCTTCCGCGTGCGAATTGGAGGAAGCTTTGGAAAGCTGATGCGCTCCCTCGATGCCGTGAGACGGGGTGGCGGGCGTGCCTTGAGGTCCTTCCGGTGCGAGCCTACCTTCATGCGCGCGGTTTGGTCACGGACCCGACGTGCCCGCGTTGTTTGGTAGCTCCGGAGACTGTCCAACATGCGTTGCTCTTTTGCCCGATGGTGCAGCCAATTTGGTTTGCCAGCTCTCTTGGTTTCCGCCTAGCTCATGAGTGCCGAGTGCACGAGTTTGTTTCTGATTTTATGCAGGTTGCAGACATGTCCAGCCTTGGAGCTTTTCTCACCTTGCTGTATGCGATTTGGATGGCCAGAAATGAGCTATGTTTCAAGGAGAAGGCTTCAACATTGGAGCAGATTTTGACCCATGCAGCTTCACTCACACCGCTGCCACCTTTGGAGGGTCCTATGGTTCCGCAAGTTCATCGTCCCAACACTTGGTCCCGTCCACATCCGGGCACGTTCAAGATCAATTTTGATGCGGCGATGGCTCCTACCGGCGACGCAGGCTTCGGTCTTGTTGCTAGGAATTCTCGTGGGGAAGTGTTGGCAGCAGCGTGCTCCTCGCATGGTCCAGCAGCATCTTCTTTGTTAGCGGAGGGGCTCTCTTTCCGTTGGGCGCTCGGTTTGGCTATGGATCTTGGTTTCCGGCGCGTCGTGTTCGAGACCGACTGTCTCCTTCTTTATGAGGCGTGGAAGCGCCGGGGTGGTTGCTCTATTTTAGACTCTTTGATATTAGACTGTCGTCGTTTGTCTTCTGGTTTTGATGCTTTTGATTTCAGTTTTATTCGTCGTACTGGCAATAGTGTCGCTGATGCTTTAGCTAAGCGTTCTTTTATTTTGGGTGTTTGGGTTTGGATTGAGGAGATCCCTCAAGACTTTTATGGCTTAGTCCAATCTGATGTAATGGCCTCTGAGCCCTCTGTTTCTTCGTAATTGAATGAATCATTTTTCAAAAAAAAAAAAAAATCAAATCTAAAATTTAAAAAGGTACTAAATAAATATAGATAAAAACTATCAAAATTTTGCAAATCACAATAAAAACTCATAAAATTTTGAATTAATTAAAAATCCGAAAATTCAATAAAAATACCATAAAAATTAATTAATGCTCTAAAAATAAATTAAAAATAAATTAAGATTAAATCAAGAAATAAACAACCTAAATCCTAATCAAATCTAAAATTTAATGTGGCAAATAGGGCCAAGGTGGAAAAGCTGATGTGTAAATTATTAAATGAGAATTAATAGGTGGAAAAGCTGACGTGTAAATAATTAAGTGAGAATTAATCTCGGAGCGACACGTCACTAACTTGGCCTGTGAGAGCGACACGTCATGCTAGAAGTTCTTCTTTTCTAATATATATTGATTGATATTGATTGTACTTTATTTCTTCTTATTTATTCTTCTCACATGAACATTATTTTGACAAATATCAATTATTGCTCTCTTAAAATTTTAGTTGAGCAGGTTAATAAGAATAATTTTTTTCATTCTAAGTGGACGGGGATAGAGAGAGTAGTTTTTAATGAATTGATTTCTATTTATTTTCTCACTTGTGACCACCGTTGCATTTATTGAAGTATACGTATATTTATGATTTTGTCAAAATATTGAGATAAAAAATCCCAAGTTGTGTATGAAACCAATGAGTTCACAAAACTAATACTATCAACAACCACTTTACCGTTTTTTAGGGCTCGTTTGGTATGCTGTATAGTATAAGGCCTGATAGTATAAGACATGATTGTATTAGGCCTGATAGTATAAGGCCTGATAAAAACTTAGTACTGTACAATGTTTGGTGTGACATTGTATAACCTGTTGTATTGTTAAACTTAATACAATCATATGTTTGGTGAAGTCATAAATAATGATGGATAGTATAAAAATTAAATATTTGTTCAAAAGTACCCTTTAACAAAATACCCTTTAAACAAATTTTATAATACTTGCCAAAATATTTTCTTGATTTGAACTATGAAATAATTTAACAATCTTCCTAATAGCAATATAGAAATAGTTTTCATCAATTAAAATAACATGCCACACCTAGTCCTAAACAGTAATTGATCAAAACCAAGGGATATGCAAGCTACAGTCACGCTCAATGGCACAATAACAGATAATACAAATCAGAACATGTGCCAATCCTCCAAGCATGACCTCCCATCTGTTCTCCCTTAAAAACCACACCTTTCCGATGCATCTCCAAAGGCCATGGATCAAGCCTGTTTCTCTCCAAACTATCTAAGGCACAAATTTCATAGAGAAATATGTTATTTTTCTTTGAATCTTGGTGATATGAGGTTAAAAACAAGCCCAGAGGGTCGAGAGCGTACAGAAATCAGGTTCTGGAAATTTTCCGGCGGGTCTTCTCCGGAGAAGAAGGCTGATGACGGCGGAGAAACTCGCCGGAGATGAAAATGCAGAAAGGGATTGTTCCTCTCTTCAATCTGATTACTATGGTGACGTTTTCGCGGCCAATGGAGGTTGGAGAAGATGGATTTCGTCAGTTGCAGGTCGATTTGCTCGCCGGGGAAGCGTCCAGATCGCGGCGGAGCTTCCTCCGATGGGTTCCTGGGTTGTTCCTCTTCAAGTTGCAGGTTAGAAGCGGTGATTTTGTGGAGGTTTTGGGTCTGGTTCGAGAGCCACAGATCTCACAGAAAGAGAAATTTCTAGTTGGGGGAAACAGCGTGAAAGGAAAGGAAGGTGAAAGGAGGAAGAAGAGGAAAAGGGGCTAGGAGAAAAAATAGAAAAGAGGAAGAAGAAGAGGAACAGGGGAGGAAGAAGATGAATGAAGGCCACATAGGAAGAAGAGAACGTGTGATGATAGATGAATGAGGCTAGGGTTGGAAATATTTTTAAGTAGCTAATACATCAAAACTTATCAGGCCTTATCCTTCATTTGAGTGATGTATTAAGTTATCCATCATTTTAATGTATTAGAAGAGATTGATGGATAAAGTTATCCAATACGATGTAAGCCCAAACACCTGATAAGCATATAACGTATTGTATAAGCTTATACAATCAGGCTTAATACGTTGTACCAAACGGGCCCTTAAAGAACTACTGTATCACTTTGGGCAGTTTGCTTAAAGTAGAATTTAATGATAAAATGCAGTCGCAGTAATTAAAAATAGATAAACAACCATCAACACTTTGAATAAGAATAGGGTTATTTATGCTTGGGGTCCCTGAAGTATAGTCAGGAATTGGGATACGTCCCTAAACAAATTTTTTAATGTTCAACATCTTTTAACTTATAAAACCGTTAGGCTGTCATCTCTTAATCGATTCCATGTTTACTTGGCATGCCAATTTGCAGGTAAGTAGTGACGTGTCAGTTATTTAACCAGATTTTAATTTTTTTAATTACACGTTGGAAAGTAATTTAATTTTTATTTTATTCCATAATTAAAATTAAAATATTAATTAAAAATAAAATCCAAAATTTGTTTTTCATGCTTACATAGCTTGTAGGTAAGTGCTGATATGTCGGGTTTTTTCATTTTTTCATTTTTTTTTTCAGGGTAACATGAGTAATTACATTTTCCATTTTTTTCCCATTTCCCTTTCTTACTTTCTCTCCCCTTTTTGGATCAAATTGGGTTGGATTTCCGCAATTTCCATTTCCAAAATTTATACATGATGATTGAAATTCTATCAAAATCTAACATCTGAACTTGAAATTTCAACCCATTTTCACCTTCAATTCAATGAGCAGTAATAAGAAACAATAACTTCCAAATCAAATGTAGCCCCGGTGGATTCTAACGAAATCATTCAATCAAAGCGTGAACGTCGACGAAGGAAGAAGTGGAGTCCAACGCCTACGATATACGCGACAACGAGGAGGAGGGTTTGTTTGTTATGGTTGCGTGCCACCATGACCATCACTTTCTCTGCAACCTCAACAAGCCCAAAATCTCTACATACTCACTCCTGTACACATTCTTCTTCCTTCCTTCTCCTCCAAATTCCTTCTACTCCTCTTCACCTTCAGTCACTCCTTTCTTCTCAGATGGCTGCTCAACATCCATGTATTTGCAAACGGGTTATCCTTTGGGAAACCAACAACTTCTCTCAAAGGGTTATCCTTTGGTTTTTCTTTACAAGTTTATCATTACATTCTAGCACAATGACCATTAAGGTAGGAAGACACTCTTCAAAATTTATAGACCACGGTTTCATAAAAAATGACAGCAAAAGTTTAATTGTTTGTTCTATTTTTACATTATTTATTTATCTGTTGTGCATCATGGTGCTGGTTAAGAGGCAAATGAACAAATATTGATGTGTGGATTTTATTTTCACCCTTCTGTTGAAATAAGGTTGGTTTCAGGAAACTTAGGATAGTCTTAATTTATATTCATTTCTCAAATTTTGCTCCTTTTTATTCATCATGTTTGAGCTGTGAGTAGAAGCATACTATAGCTATTTGCACTGTATATGAATGATGCACAACTTACTAATTTTATCTTTTTTATGATACACAGGTCACTCAAATTGATGAAAGCATATGAAGAGCTCATATTTAATCTTCATGAGCAGGTCAGAAGCACTATTGTATTCCAGTGTTGATTAACTCGATTTGATTAGTTGCACTATTGTACTCTAGTGTTGATTAACACACATTAGAGCAAATATCATAAGTGTTTAATGCTGATAGGCTTGGTCAAAATTTGGTGCCAAATGCAGTCTTATTTCTTATCATTCTTATACATGTGCTAGGTAAAAGCTTGAGCATTTTTTTTTTTTTTGCAGTACATGCTGGGTTCATATAAAAAATCTCTAGATTAGAGTCCCTTCCGAGTTCTGAGAGACGCTTCTTGGAACAGCGTGAGAAGGAATGCGACATGGTATTGGAATTTAATCGACACGGAGAAACTAGTGATGAAGGCCAAGCACTTGTCCTTGATAGTGTTTTAGGAAAATTGAGATGAGTTCACTTGTCTATGTTTATGACTTTACAATGTTCAAATGTCATCTAATGTTAACGTAATTTATGTTTGATATGTTTATAACATGTCTTTGTTGGCTAATTACTTTGTCTATATTGTTGATACATATACCGACGGAAGACAAGTCGTAAGAATATCTTGATGTATGGTTTATCAATAAAGATTTGTGGGCCACGCAACACCGAACCGCCACAAAACTGACAAAGTTGTTTTTTCTGTCAATTTCCAATTTTGAGGCGGTACTTTCGGCGGTTCTAAGCCGCCACAATTTTGCTTTTCTTTTTCGTGGTCCGTATATCAGAATTAATTATTTATTTCCACCAAGACAGGCTATAGTGATGACAACCTTCCTTAGGTATAGTGACTTAAATACTAAGGAAGAAAATGTATGTGGGTCCTAACTACAAATTTTATGTTTTCATTGTTTAAAAAATAAAAATAACGTAGGATGACAAAGAGAAAAAAAGTCAGATAAATACGACAATAATATCTAAGCTATATTCCGCCATCAATCTAACTTACTAACTTAACTTCAAGAGAAAAAAAAGAAAAAAGAAATAGGGGACGGGATTAACAATAATTGATTGGATAAACATCCATAAATAATTATTTGGCATAAAATATATAACAAAACTGAATGCAATGGAATAACTTATTCACTCTCCCGTCAAAAAAAAAAACTTATTCACTCTCATGCAATAAAGCCAAGAACCAAAAAGAGAAACTAAAAATAGTTATATTATCTGGAAACAATTTTTCAAATAGTTAAGAATCTGAATTCAGAGTTTTCTTTGAAGGAGTTGGGTAAGCTTGATTATTTTCTTGGAGTCCAAGTCCATCATTTGCGGGACAGATCCTTACTCTTGACTCAAACCAAATATATCCATGATTTACTTGAAAGAGCATATATGAGTGAAGCTAAGGGTATCTCTACTCCTATGATTGGTGGTGCAGAAGTTAAGCAAGTATGGGTCAGATTACTTTGCTGATCCCACGCTATACATGTCAATTGTAGGGGCCCTCCAATATGCTACTCTAACCAGGCCTGAAATCAGCTTTGCAGTGAATAAAGTATGCCAGTTTCTAAGCCAGCCTTTGGAGGATCATTGGAAGGCTGTTAAGCGCATACTTAGATATCTCAAGGCCACCATTCATCATGGCCTGCATCTAAAACCATGTTCCTTAACTTCTCCAGTCCCATTACTGGCCTTTTGTGATGCAGATTGGGGCTCAGATCCTGATGATAGAAGGTCAACTTCAGGGTCTTGTGTGTTTTTTGGACCTAATCTTTGTGTGTTCTTTAGACCTAATCTTGTCTCTTGGAGCTCTAAGAAGCAAACCTTAGTTGCTAGGTCCAGCACAGAGGTAGAATACAGGAGCTTGGCAAATACCTCTGCTGAATTGTTGTGAATACAATCTCTTTTACAGGAACTTCAGGTTCCCTTTATGTGACAACATGGGTGTTGTAGCATTGACTCACAACCCAGTTCTTCACTTGTATAATTCTTGTACCTCTCCCACCCCCAATTCAACCAACACCTTCCAGGCACAACTTAGGATTAGTAGACCACTCACAAAATTAGTATGAGAACCCCTTTAACTGGCCTCTTAACCAGCTCCTTTTTTCCTGCACAAAACAAAAGTAAATGCCATTGTGATATGCACAAATGAACCAGTAAACTATAGCTCATTTTTTTCATTTTGATTAGATGTTAAATCAAGATTCTCAGGTTAAATTTTTGCAGCTAGTAGAGCAGATTAAAACAGCAAAAAAGATAAATCTCATCAACAGACCCAATTCTCTACTATAGCTATATTAACCAATGTAAGTACGAGTGGCACAATAGACCCAATATTTGTTGCTGCCAGTCACCAGAATTCTAGCAAACATACAGGTCGCAGAACAAATAAGTGAGGATTAACAAATCTGTTACACGCATAGCAATCTAGACATAAGAGACTAACATAAAAGAATGAAGCTTGTGATAGAATGAAAGCCTTAACTGAATAACTGATAAAAAGCTAACTAGCCTAAAAGAGGATTAACAAATCTGTTACACGTAGTTAACAAGTTTTAAACTAATAAGCTAAGTAATAGCTCTACACTTGTTATCTTTCAGTTAACAAGACTTACAATTAAATCAAAGACAAACACTTATTATCTTTCCAACATCCACCACCACAATACCCTGCCTCCTCCTTAACAAATCTGCAAGAGTGAACATAGTGCTTGTGGATCTTGCACTACAAATAGGCTACAGTCACAAGTGCGCAACAAAGTAAGGTTTAGGAAGACTAAAACACACTAGTCTCAGGATAAAAAAGCAAAGATGGTTATACGTTTATCAGGATGAATCAACTTATATAAAAAACAAAGACTCATCAAGATGAAGCCTAACACAAATATAGATGGAATTCATTAAATGTCATAATGATGTGTGACCGGAAGACATTTAATAAACCCAAAAAAAGATACCGATTTCTATATTTCTGTTAGGAACTATCAGCGTGAATCTTAATCCTAAATATACATCAACCCAATAAGTAACGCTTTTAAAGGGGTAGGAGGGGATAATAAGAGTTAAACATTTTAGTTTTTAGTTTTGAGACGTTTGCGTTTTAGTCTCGTAAAAATAGCTTTGCTGTGCTTCGGTGACGTTAGCCAAATCATAATTTGGTGTGCAAGATCCACAAGAACCCTATCCACTCTCTTTCTGCTAGAGACACTGATATGAAAATTCTATGCTGGAAGCAAAAGAACTTCTTCACATAAAGTATACACATCTATCTATTGTACTTTAAAAATAGATTAATCATCACATTGTTAACCAAAGATAACCCATGGTATGATAAGCAGTGGCGGATCCAGGACCCCGGGGTCAGGGGTTCAAATTTTTCAAATGAGGACATCGATAAAAATATAATTAAAAACAATTGTAATATGTTTATACATCAGAAATTATACAAATCTTAGTTGTCCTCTACGCGACAAGCTAAAACCCCTAAAAAAACTACAATTAAAGGGTTGTACAAAACCAACAGTAGCTAGACAAAAACACAGCCAGGGACCATCTCTAAGGGAGTGCACAAACACAATAGCTGCAGCCTGCTCTGTACTTTAAGAGAGCCTCCAAAGGTAGATCATAGATAGCTATTCAGTTACATGAGCCTTCTTTTTGTGATATAAACACTTCAGTTTTTCCAATAAAAATGTCAATTAAGCATTTGTAGTCTCTCATTGTACATCACACTCAGTTTGGACTTTAGGTAAGGATAGTGAACAAACCTTAAATCTTTTGCATAATGATTTTGATGGAGTTGTGTTCTCAGGTTGGGTAACAATCATGTTAGAAGCATCATTTGAATGAAATTATGACATTTGAGGAAATCAATTTAGGGAAATCAAGCTTGAGAAAGGAGAAGAGAAAGGAAATTAATTTATTCATTTAGGGAAATCATCCATACCTAGGGTAGAGCCGCAGAGCCAGAGGCACGGCTGGACTGGTCTGGTGGTGGACAATGGTGATGCGGCGTGGTGGTGGTCGGTGGTGGTGCGCCATTCCCGTGCGGGCGTGCGTGAGTTGATGACGGCCAGACCTAGGTGAGAGTGCTTGTGCGTGTATCGTGAGAGAATGAGAGTTAGTCTGTCTGACGCAATGTTATTAAACTCAGCCCGGTGATCGACTAAGTCAGGGCACTGGGTCAATGAGTCATTGATCTGACCAATGGATCACTGGTTGAACCACTTGACTCGGTTGACACATTTTTTTTAAAAAAATACTTAGTTTTTTGTATGGATATAAATACTTTTTTTTGAAACAAATATAAATACTTAGTTTAAAATAAATTAAAAATTATAACAAAATTAGTTTTAACAAATATGCATATACTATTTTATTCCCTTATTAACTTATATTATATGAATAATTTCACTTATTGTAATTTTTACTTTGCAACTTTGTATTCATAGCTTAATAATATTAAAAAACACCATTTCATGTATGCTTTTGGTCAACTATTATATTAAAAAGAGCTTTTAAGGGACCTAAGGTCCAAGTGCAGCCAAATCGCACAGCTAAATGAAAAACGTGGTTTTTATTTTTTACATAAAATCTCGAGGTAACTTGCGTACATCAGCATCTAACCAAAGGTTATTTTTTTTCCACAACAGGTTGTGATATTCATTTACTTGTGTGGATCTATAAGGGCCTTGACCCAATTAACCAAGAAACCCTACTTTTTAAGTTGTCTTCTTTCCTATTCTCATGCTCATGCGCCGCACCAGTGGCGGATCCAGGACCCGGGGTCAGGGGTTTCAAATTTTTCAAATGAACACATGGATAAAAATAGTAAATAGTGAGATTTATACAAAAGAAAGAGAAAAACAAAAAGCAAGGCATGGCCGCATGGGTTAAATCAGCAGTTTAACTCTTGTTGAAGGGGGGAAAAGTAGCAATATATGGTAACACAAGTACACGACACTTAAGCTAAGCATCATCTGAGATTACAAAATTTTCAAGTGCAAAAATTGATAAACAAGATTATAATCAAAGTGGCTCCCAAAACAAGATGTTCAAATATTTTACATGATTGGTTACAGTAAATCTACAATATCTAATCATAATCTCCTACAAAAGAATTTTACACATCATATAGATACACAACAACAACAACAACATCATCTAAAAAATCACAAATCACATAACCTATGCCTCTAATTTTCATCATCTTTTGTATGCTTCTCAATAGACACATCAATTCTCTCATACCTTACATCTGCAGGGTTACATCTGCAGGGTGGAGAAAAAACATCCTGTGATGGACAAAGTGCAGACAAGGATACAATTCATGGACAAAGTGCAGACAATGATACAATTCATAGATCAATTCTCTTATATCTTACATTTGCAAGACTATACAAACAATATGACAAAGCTGTGATGGACAAAGTGCAGAAAATGATACAATTCATAGAGGCTTCAAATCCATAACTAGCTAAAGGAAGTGAAGGTTCATTTTTTTCTTTTTGTTTATTCAATATAAAATGGGAGGAGAAAAAATAATACAAATATCCCAATACCATGTCCCCTGCCTACAAAAATTCAATTCTAAGAACCAAAAACAAGTACAAAAGTGACGTTGTGCCTCTAATGTCCTCAAAAGCCCACCCTTGTCTAAATAGATATCAAACCCTCCACTTGCCTAGATGCCATATCCAAAAGCTTTCTACCACGCATGGTATTTTCATGACAGCAAGGAAGCTAAATTTACGAAATCAATTCCAACATTGCCCACCACTGGCACCACATTGCCAACTTATGCCTTACTTTAAACCCAAGACCATGACAGCACCCACACTCCTTTTGCCCATGACAGAAAGCACTTCCTAACCAGCCAAGAACAACATAAACAAAGTATCCGTGAAAATTAACCAAAATCCCAAAAGCGCTTCCTAACCAGCCACACAAGACCATTGTTTGTTTATTTATCATACCCTCCATAACCAAAATCCCATGAAAGCTAAAAACAGTAGCAAAAATCAGAAAAGCTCCAACCAAAAAACACTGGCAAACAGCGAAACCAGCTCCATCCCCATTCCCCCAACCAGCACAAAAATTCATATCAGATCACAACACACCCACAAAACAGGTGAAGAATCCATCAAAATTAATGGGAAAAAAAATCAATCAAAATTAAAATAGGTGAAGAATCATACCCACGAACACAGATTTGCGGTTCCAGACGTTGAACAGATCAATGCGGTGAGAAACGATTGGATCTGAAGACCTGGGTTCACCCAATGTGCTCAAACGAACCTCCAACGTTTTCAAACCAGCCTCGTAATCAACCCATGCTTTGAGCTTTTCCCCATTGTTTACAACCAGCTTCAACACGAAGCATTCGCAACCGCGACGGAGGCGAGGCTACCAACATCGATCCCATTCTTGGTGGCGTGATGTCGTGGTGGTGCACTGGTGCTTGTGTGTGTGCTTGACCTAGGTAGTGAGAGAAAGAGGGAGAGGAGTGAGGACTGAGGGTACTGAGTGCGTGAGAGAGAAAGAGAGTGTCTTGGGTGCAAATTAAAATTTCAGGGGGTTCAAAAAAAATATTATACAGGGGGGTAAGTGAGAATTTTTTCATTTTCAGGGGGTTCATCTGAACCCCCTGAGTCTAACGTGGGTCCGCCCCTGCGCCGCACAACCATTTTTTTCTACATTTGCTTTGTTGCTGTCTTCTTCCTATTCTCATGCTCATGTGTCGTTCACCATGTTTCTTCTATATTTGCTTTGCTGCGTTTTGTGATGGGTGTGTGAGAGAGAGAAGTTGGGATCTAGGGTGCAAATTTAAAATCTCAGGGGGTTCAAAAAAAACTTATAGGGGGGTAAGTCGGATTTTTTTTTTCAGGGGGTTCATCTGAACCTCCTGAGCTTGCTGTGGATCCGCCCCTGATGATAAGGCCTTTCATCCTCATGTGTATGATAAGGTTTTAGTTCAAAACTAACCCATGGTGGTTCAGTTTAATTTTCATCCTTAGATATAATACTTAAATAGAGTGATCCTCCCTAGATTTTATTTTTTGGTACATGGGAAAATTATAAAACTAAAGCGCTAAATAATCCCTAGCCAAGAAGGGCACAACCACACTAGGCGGGTCCATGAATTCCATGAGAGCACAATGCAAACGAGCACCTTCACCCGCAAGGCAATCCGCTGGACCATTCGCCTCTCGCAGAATAAACCGGAGCCTGACTTTCCACTGCCTATTGAGGAGCAAATGGATCGCTTGGAGTTCAGAGGCATGAACATGGTATCCATAATTCCTGTCCTGAAGAGCTTTCACGAGCTCTTTGCAATCAGTCTCACAGTATAGTGAGTGAATGTTCATGGCCCATGCAAGCTGCAAACCAACCGCCATAGCTCGAATCTCCGCAAGACCGCAATCATGGGGTCCCCTCAGACTGCACCAGCATAGAAGCCCAATTTCCAGGTTGTTGTGCTATCACGGATCACCCCTCCGATTCCCATCCTGTTGTGAGTGTGACTGAACGCACCATCTACTGTCAGCGAGCAGAAGCCCAAGGAGGAGGGTCAGGGAGCCATTTTGCCACCTGCGACATCCCAAGGAGAGAGTCAGTTCCTGCACCAAGGAGGTTATGATAAATACGCTCCTCTCCCCGGATCCACTAGACCACAAAATCCACCGTCCATTTCCTATCACCGAGCACCATTTCATTGCGCCACCGCCATAGACCCCAGAGGCCAGCCAAAAAGAGTGTAGTTGCTCGACCTCTAGCTAGCACCTGCACCCAGTTTCGAATGTCCTGCGCATAAAAATTTGGCCAAGCCAAAGCATTAAGTCGCCGCCACACTTCCATGGAGTGAGGGCAATCCCTCAAGCAATGTAACCTATCCTCAATAGGATGTGAGCACCGAGGACACGCAGGGGATTGCGCCAAATGACAAGCAAACCGTTTATCATTAACTTGAATACCATTGTGCAGAAGAAGCTAAATAAACACACGAATCTTTTCCAGCGCCTTTATCTTCCACACCTAGTGCCACTCCTCTGTATTAAGGTCCTCTTCCTCCCTAGTACGAAGCCAATCATATCCTGCAGCCACAGAGTACATGCCTGACTCATGAGGGTGCCAGGTCCAGCAATCTCTAGTGTTTGGAGTCGCGGGATCCTCCCTAGATTTAAGTGAATGGTTAAAAAGATTATAAAAAAAAAGGAGGTTTTTGTTGATTTGTAAATTCGGTAATCAATGACCAACTTGTATTAGAGTTATGTGAAGATTGATTAATAATTGCAATTACATCATAGTACTTTAAGGTGTCACATGTCTTGCCGAGAGTGATCATTGAGAATGACTCAGTTTGAGCTATTGAGTCAAGTGTGGCTGATGGTGGTATCCTTGTTAGTCCCTACTTGAAGTTAGTTTAGTACATCCATCATGCAGTTCCTCCACAATTAGAGGTGAGGTTTCGCCTCATTCCTTGTGAAGCGAATGTCGTAGCAAACAATTCGGCTTAGGAGTGTTGATACACTTGGATTTGGGCTCCATGTTTTGCACTTCCCTTTAACAGTGTCATAGTTTGTTGTTTAAGAACACTACTTAGGCTTTAGACTCTCTTGGTGATCTTACATTGTAGTGCTTTCGCCTTTCTAAGGCTTTGCCCCTCCATGTTACTCAAAAAACATGTAGAACTAACTGTTTTTTTGTGCATGTGAAACAAAATCATTTGTTAAGACTGGACAAAAAGATTAAAGCACTATAAACGAAAAAAAGTGGCACATGACCAATTATAATTATAATTAATTCTTTTTATTAAAAAGAATAATTAATTTGGTTTGAGTTAAATGTGAAATGAAATAAGTAACTGAGTTAATCTAAACTAATTTAATTGGTTTTATACTTTAATTTGTACAGTTAACTTGGCTTGGGCAATCCAATCTAATAAAAAAGAGCTACCTACAAACGCTTGTAAAAGCTAACCACCTCCTACATAGAAGAATAACACTCAAGATGATGTAACATGAAAGAATAGAAATTTACTTTGTTTTTTAGTAAGGTGAAGAAAGTCAGTGAAAATTCCACCTAATACAACTATTACAAAAAATACTAATGTTTGTATGGTAAAAGGAATTATCAAAATCATATGCTAAAAGAATAAATCATTCCAAGATACACACATCTATCCTACCGTAGGATTGATCTATGAATTCTAATTAAACCCCCTATGACATTGTAATTAACAAAGACCACTTTCATCAAAAGTCTAGTGTGATTACAAAGGACCCATATACAAAATAAAAGGATCCCAGAGAAAGAAACATGAAAAAAGAATGAATTGCCTCCACTTCCTGTTGTGCACTACCACTTTTAACACAAAAACCTTTCACAATCCTGGTATTCCATACCTCCATGTCAAAAATCTTCAAGAGCTGCTATTGATTTTGATATGTATTTTCAAGTGGAATTCCAAATTAGAACGATATAAAGCCCCTGTGATAATAGAAGGGAGTCGCTGTTGCTTGGAAGTTCAAACTTCCCATCATATGAACAATTTCTATCACTCTCAAAATGCAAATATACATGAGAGATCATTCACTTCCACTGCTAAGTCTATCTGAAATAAAAAAATGGTTCAAATAGTGAGTTAAATTAAGGACAGGTATATATCTCAAGGAGGATGAACAGAAATAAAAGAATCATAAAAAAACCTGATTGTCTTTTCCCCTCCATGGCTTCTTTCTTCTCTTGGCAACTTGAACAAAGGAAAGGTCCATCCCAGGGACGCAATTTTCTCACGTTGGGCAAGCCCTCGTGTATCGAAATACCCTCTCCCGGTTTTATCTCTACTTGACATACTGCACACATGAACAACTTGAACATGTTGCAGAGTGGATATTTAGTATCTAACCTGCATTTTAGACAGACATGTGTTATTGTTAAGAGAAAATTAGAAAGAATCTGCGTGCTAACTTTGACAAGGGCTATTACAAAACTAAACCTCTCTGAAAGCATAGCAGATCCTTCCTCATGCAGTTCCACTACTACATCTGGCTCTAAGTATTCTTTGTCCATATAAGAAGATGATTCAGAAGACTTTTTACGAAACATGGACTTGAGCATTACTTTTACTGGCTTCTTTTGTAGTGGCACAGATACAGGTGGCTTCTCCTGAGGTAATATATCAACGACGATGCAAGTAGTATCATCTCTAAGTCCCTTTGCTTGTAAAGCTTCCTGAAGATAGAAAGAGACAGGGGAATAAAGGGATAGGAACACATAATTCATACCACTAAATGACTAAGTAATCAGGAGAAAATAATGCAAACAAGGTATCTTATGATGTTGAAGTCAGAATTACTATTACACCCAGCATCAAAACAGGCTTAGTAAACAAAATTCACAAAATGGTTTGAAATTTGTATATTAATCTCACTTTAACAATATGTGGTGCAGCAGCCTCGGCTGACATGCCCCGACAACAATCAAGGGCCACTTCTGCAGGTAAAGAATCCCAAACACCATCACTGCAGATAACAAGCCGGCCTCCAGCAGTGGACAGCTGAATAAACAGACATCAATAGGTATGAAAAACAAAGAAATTAAGCTATTCTTAAAAAAGAAAGAAAAGCACACATAAGGTTAATTAAGAGAAAGGAATTATATAAACCCGGGAACTGAGAGTGAAGGGTGCAATTGAAAATTAACTTATTTACATAAACCAACACCACTTTATGTGTAGATTGAGTAGTGACAAACCTTCACTTGCTTTACATGCGGTACAGGGACAACAAATTCACCAATATCCATATCTCCAATAGATCTTGAAAGACACAATCCACCAGGCCAACATCTCAAAGGACCAACCTAAAAAAATTAATAATCTAGTTAGGCATTTTAGTATTATCAACTCATGCAAATTTCTTCTAAAGAGATAATGACAATGTAAACAAAAGCTTTCTCAAAGATTATACAAGTTTTAATGAAATGCAATGAGTATTGTATTGTTAATTTCATATGGTCATATCATCATATATGTAAATCAACAAGTGCACACCTGCTACCAAGTTTTCCATGGTATGATTCTCCTAGTTTATTTCCGAATTAATTCTGAATATGTGATTTAATGAGGCAAGCATTGTGTACCAAAAATAAAGTATCACTAGCGGTTTCAGATAAATGAACAACAAGTCCTCCTCTTTCTTTTTGGTGGTGTGTGGAGCAGGGTGGGTGTTAAAGCTTGTCATGGAGTAAGTAATTTGGATTAAAAGCAATCAAATTAAAAGGGATATGTACCTCTGCACCTCCCCCAGTATTTAGCCGACCAACCTCACCCCCACTTGAGGTGATGCGCATCCTCCTAATAGAAGTAAAAGAGAAGGATTAGGCTGTTTATAACAAAGCAAATCCAAGCATTTGTTATAAAAAATTCAATTTACAACTTACTCCTCTTCATTTGTTTCTAGCCTATGATCTGCTGACAAGTAATAAATTCCACCATCAGAAGATTCAAGTACGCAACGAGAATCACCAACTGACGCAACTGTTACAACCCATCCTTCTATAATCACAAAGGTGACAGTTGTTCCTGATTTTTGTGCTGTAATGACAAATAAAAAAAATTAAAAACATTAATTTAGAAGTATAAAAGCTATCCATCACAAGCTCAGTAGACCATCTTAATAACTTCCATTACGAATTGATCTTCGTCATCAACCATACTCCAATATTAGTCTAATATGACAATACCTAGCATGTGAATTTAAATTGTGGTTGCTATGGTGTTGTGGTCAAAGTCTCACTGTGACTGTAGCTATTGGGGTTTAATGCAGATCAATGCAACAGTGAAATCCATCGCAGTCGAGATATTGCAGCCACATCACAGGATTACAGATCACAATTTAGATCCAGTGCCAACTATACTATCATACAAGTAAATAATATTATACAGTTTACAGTCACTGTGCACTATGCAGTAGACAATTTTGCTTCACCAAAAGTTGCACTACTAAAATTTTACTGCCAAGACCAACTTAATTGCCCTACGAGGGGAAGGGAAACCCCTTTAAAATCTAAGACAAGTTCTGCAAAAGCAACAATTGAATCGACTATGTTCATCTCTAGAATCTCAGATGAACCTAAGCAAACTTTATGAAAATTCCTAAAACGGGAAACCACATAACAAACATTAAGGTGCTACAAATTTATCTAGCTTTATTCAAAGAAGTATTGACCTACATGAATTGCTTATTAATCTGCCAGAGGATTTTAAGATAGAAAACTTTTGTTTGAAATATGAAAAAATTTAATGTGCATACTCTAGCCAAAGCAATATCAAATTGTTAAAGCTAGTTAAGCTGGTGCCCGAAACATGCAAGATTCATGTCCAGATAACAAGCAAAGAAATCCAACCTAATCCAACCAGTTGCAATATCAGCTTTCAAAAGCATTGCATGAACGGTTATACCAAAAACCATCCTCCCCACTTTGTAAAGCAGTTTTCTCACCCATGAACATTTACAATCAAAGTCTTTAAAAATCACAATAATTATGGCAAGAGGCAAGATTATGGGAGCGTTTCTTTCAAGCAGGCCTAGTAGAAGTGTAGAAAACCTTCAAAGACGTTAAAAATACAACAAATAATACCAAGGTTTCAAAATATGGTAAGCCCATTTAGCATATATATCTGCAAAAAGCTTTTCTTTTTCCTTTTAATGAGAAGCCAAGAATGAAATATGGCATCAATAACTGGAAATAATTACAAACACTTTGCATGACATGAGGATTCCAGTTGCTGCACATGAATTTGCTTCCTCTACAAAGTACAAACAATTAACAGAGGACAAAGAAAACACCAAAAGGAATAAACTATTCATACCTTTCTCTTGAAAATCTTTATCAGTTTTTACAAAGCCTGCAACCATAGCTCTAGGCAATGCTGCTATCCACTCATCTCGGTTAAGATCTGAAGGAATGGCGCCTAAAACATTATTTAGCAGATTCTCCTTAGTATAAATAGCAGCAGCAGATCCATTGTGTCCGTCAAATAGCTGTAAAACTTCTACATCAGAAAATGAAACTAGGGAAAATGCAAAAAGAAAAGCCAGAAACTAGAAAGAGAACAAAGGGGCATCAATTCATAATAACACAGCATAAATGGGGCTAAAATCGGATAACCTTCTCACGGTCCAACTAAAATGAGCACAAACATAAGAACAAAACCAGAACAAGTAAATAAACCAAAGCTGAGGGCAACTGTTCACATAAACTGAGGAATTAAGTCAGTAATATAAAGTTCCCCATGTTCATGGCGACATCAAAACTCTGTATATGGTTGGTTTAACTGTCCACTTTCCAAGAGGGAAAAGTTGAAAGGGAGCATTATGTTCCATTAGCTTTTAATGGAAATCAAGCATAAACAAACATAGCCACTCATCTACCAACTAAAAGTCAAGCACATCAAATATAAGCATAAAAATAAGACATTGGAGTCTAAGTAAATCTGCATTTCCAATCAGTGCAATGAGATAGTTCCCCCCTTTTTTCACATATTCATGATACCATGTCAAAGAATGACAATATGTAAAATTAAATACATCAAAAGCATCCAACAAGGTGTTGGTCTAGTGGTACGCAAACTATACTCTCTGATAAGGGTAAGGGTGAAAACACAAGTTCGAACCCCTAGAAAGTTAATTACATGAAAAGCAATGTGATTGAATAAGGGCGTGAGAAAAGAAACAAGCATACCCCAAAAACGGAATACGTAGAGACTCCATCACCGACCATCCTCTGGCACTCGGCCTTGAGCAGCGTGAAATCCTCCCCTTTCTTACTCTGCCCCGCTTGACCATGAACAATCTCAGGCTTCTCAATCCTCTCACTCGCCAATTCACGCTTCAGCAACACCGAAAGAGGAACCGTCTGGTGGTGCTGCTCATTCCTGGTGGTGGTAGACATTGCTTCACGACGCCGCCACCCTCAAATTCCGCCGAATCAAACACGATTTGGATGCTGATGCTGATGAATGCGGTTTTCAATCCTCCATTACAGTGATGTATAATCAAATCCTAAATAAGGAAATAAATGAAAAAACACGCATTAATTAATGAAAAAATCGAATAAAATCTTCACATATTTTCATTCCAATTCCAAATCCAATCAACGCGAGATCGTAATGCACACAAAACGATACCTAACAAAAAAATTCATCAACAATTCAATTCAGAGAAATACGAGAATGAGAGAGGAATTTGCAAATTGCGAAACATTGAAATGAGAGGGAGAGGTTTGTTTACAGAAGAAGAGGAAGTGAACGGCGGCGATTGAGGTTCACGCGCGAGAAAGTGGAAGTGGAAATGGTGTGGCGCGCGATCGAGAAATGCAGATCGTGGCGTTCTGGAAATATTCCATTGTTGATAGAAATGGAGAACAAACTCAAAGCACACAACAAATGAACCTTTTTTTTGCAGAACAAAAAAAAATTGGATGAATGACGTGGCCAAAACGCTGCGTTTTGGTGTTAATGTCAATGTCTCTTTGATATGTCTTCACGTTGCGGCGCGACCAATTAAAAATTGACTCCAATAATTACATGTTGCTGTCTATGATTATTTGTATTATTTATTTTTCTTTTATAAAAGAAAGCTATGGTCCCGGTAGGATAGAGCGGAAAACATATGAGTTAGATAGGGGAGGTCTATGTATCGATTCGTGGCGGGTACAATTTATTTTTGCAATGTACCAAAAAAAAAAGCTATGATGATTATTTTAATTCTGGTACATAAATCATCGTTGTTATTTGGTTCTGTGTTTACCTTTTTTAATTATTCCTTGTAATAATTGCATGATTTTAGGTTTGAAATAAGGGATATTTTTAACCTAAATAAAATTCTTCTTATTTCTTTATTTTTTAAATAGAAGTATTGCTTTATTTTGAATTCTATGAAAATTAGAAATATTATGGACTCCATATTTAAATGAAAACAAATTTTTTTTTACATTGGAAAGAAAAGTTACACTCTTCATGAATCAATTTATGAACCTTCATTTCTTAAACTCTTATGTCATTCAACTCTTACCAGTTAAGCTATAATTCGAGTTTAACTACTAGACACTGATAATGTAAAAAAATTACATGATTATCTAGTTAGAATACATTAATTTTTCATGTTATAATTAAATTTAATTTAAAAATAGAAAAGAGATGCCATTTGATGTATATGCAAAAAAACATTATACTATTAGTGCCTACAAATTAAATCCAGAATTTCTTCAAGATATTAATTTATCAAATTACTTCAAATAGAAAAATATTGGATTCTGGTGAAAATGCATAAACATCTGCTTTCGTCAAAATTGATGTTGAGTTTATCTAGATCTTGAGTTGATTGACTCAGCATCATCTCCCAACTAGAGAAAGAAATTGCTTCAAAACGTGTTTTTATGATCCAATTGGCGCCAATTAAGGCAGTGAAGGACCCAGTTGTAGAAAGTTGTCAACTACAAAACCCATACCACAATCCACTTGGACAGAGTGTTTGTGCAAGACACCATCTTAATAGAGAAAAATAGTAATTGTATTAATAAGTCAACAAGATTAAAATAACAAGATACTATGTAATTACTCCATTCACTATGATATATGTCTTCTCTTTTCTTTCATGTGATATCCAACATGATTATGTCGCATATGACCAAGTCTTTGCACTAAACTTTCTGTGTATTTGTAATAAAGTATTGACTGAGAGTTTGATCAATTCATTGAATGAACAATGAATTGGGCTGGAGTAGTCATCAACACATGCAGGCGAGTGACGGCTAAGTATACAATGTCAACCAAACTGCTACCGATCAAAAAAGTCACGGCTAGCAACTCTCCCTTTAACAAAAAATTTCAACAATTTCTTATTAATTAATTAAAATTCATATAGAAAACATTAAATTGAAAGTGAGGTCATATTTTTAGTGTATCTCACTTAAATTTCAGCTAATCAATAAAAGAGTGTTAAAGTAAATTTTGCTACATTTTTAAAGTCAAGTATGTATAATAGAAACCTAAATGACTAAATCCTCTCTAGTAACATGATGAAAGGCGAAATCTTAATCATTTAGTACATATTTGAAAAATCCTTTTATAATTGATTATAAAGCTAAAAACAATTCTCTTGAGATGCTTATATGAATAACTTTCAAGTTTAGGCCTATCAAAGTAAGTCATTCCTGAATTTCAAAATAAAAAGTGAGTCATTCCGACTCGCTCGAGCTGGTTCACCCCGAGTTAGAAGAAAAATGAGCTGAGCCGAACTAGCTCACTTTTCTTTTCTTTTTCCAGTGACATGACGGGGCTAAGCCTCGAGCTCACTTTTCTAGTGAGTCTCTAAAATTATACTTTGTCTCAACCCACATCGAGCTAGTGGATTAGGTGAGCAAGCTCACTTTTATTCAAAAAAAATTCAAAATCAACAAAAATTCATAAAATGTAAAAGCTACTAAAGTGCGAGGAAAAAAATAATATTCAACTATCATAAATGTGTAAAAAATGTTTTTCATTGATAAATCTGATTGATGTTATTATTATATTAAAAAATCATTTTAGTGTTTTTTATTAACTAACAAATAATAGTTTAAATAAAAATAACCTTCCTCACGAGCTAGCTCAACCCATTTTGACTGGTGTAGCCTGTTAAGTTAGGTCAGTCGAAAAAAAAATATATAACTCGCATAAATATGAGCTAATATTTTCTAACCCACCCAAAAGTGGGTTGAGCCAAACTGACTCATAATTCCGAAATTATTTTTGACAGACCTACTTTCGAGCGCCAAAATTCGTTTTAAAAAAAGTAAATAGATTCAAACAAGATATTATTATTTGTGGAAGTGTCATTCTGCTTAATCAGACTTGAGTGGCTAACCTCTAACTCATTATGACGTGGATGAGATGAAGAGAGTAGACCCAAAGATATGAAATTATTCCTTTTTATTATTTCTTTTGGGCGTATTAGATGCTCAACCAACTAGTCAAGCCAGACAGACAGACTTGGAATGGTACATGTTTTTGCAAGCTGTAAACATCAACCTTCTAAAGTCAGTGTTGCCATCAAATACGCGTAATCCAGTACAGCTCAGTAGCTCACAACAAACCCCATTGCTTGCCCTAGTTTGAGACATCATAGCCAAAATCAATGGTTGTGATATTTTTCTTCCTTTTATTATTCAAACTACAATCTAGTTATGCTTATTTTTCACGAAAGTACAGTGATTAAGTTTCCATGCAGGGTATTGTTTCGACCATGTCAAAACCTCATTAATGATTACATCCCACCCACGTTATATATGACTTGGATTGAAAAATACTTGGTCTCTAGTCTCTACTCTCGAGACATGTTGGCCCATCCCACTTGGATTCACTAGTCATAAGAATTTTGCATTTATATTGTCCAATCAAGATCGGTTGACTCACATTCCAAGTTTTTTATTACAACTTGAAATGTAAATCGTCAAATCAAAGATTAGACATATCAAAATGATTGAATGCGTGAATGCAGGATTTTACAGAAGAAAATCCAAATGTGTTTTTGGAGTTGGATTCGCTGCAGGGGTATGTTTTCCCTTAAAATTGTTTTAAAACTAGTATGAAAACACAAACATTAGGCTCCAATAGATACAAGCCTCAGACAATAAGTAATGCATGTCTATCATCCACTTTGGAAAAATGCACTGTATGAACTAATTTGCTTATCCAAATATGTTTTTTGGAGTTGTATTCGCAGCAGTCAGGGGTATATGTTTTCACTTAAAATTTTGTTGTAAAACTAGGATGAAAACACAAACATTATGCTCCCATCTGAAACAAGCTTCAGACAATAAGCAATGCGTGTGGCACTGTATGAACTAATTTGCTTATTCGTTCCCTTTCTTTTGAATCATAATGCCCCAGTACTAATTGATCTCTAGCAGAACTTTCTGAAGTGCTTCTGCAGCCAGAGGGATGTACAAGCAATCCTGGCCGTCGGTATGCCTCTTGATCTTGACCAGCTCATGGTCTTTAAATTCAGTCAAATGAGAATTCAGAGTAACCTGACTGCTAACAAGGAAACGTTCTCGACAGACTGAGTAAAGATCACTGATGGGCATTCCTGAAAAAGAAAATAACATTTTACTAATCAAAAAGCATAAGCCAAATCATTCAGATAAATCTAGAGATAAACAGTCTATCTTTAAATTTAATACATGATTAAGTTTTATGGCGCTGTATGGAAAAGGATTCGTTGTTGTTGTATAAATATGAAAAGAACAACATACAACTAAAATAATAGATACTTGCCTTCTTCAGGATGAGAGAGTTGATGTTCAGCAAGGACTTTGAATACACTCTGAGCATTGGGCGTCAAACTTTGCAAAACTATTGTAGCTGTTTTGACAGTCTGGCTGGCACTGCCATGTGCGAGAATCATCGGATAAAACATGCCTTCAACCTTATACGGAGAAAAAGTAGGGACATGATACCAGCTCCAGTTGAACTGTGTATGAGCCATATTCTTGTCCCAATCTGCCAACAAAAGATGAAACTGTTAAGAAAGACAGAGGCAACCAAAAAAAATAAAAAATAAAAATATCAGAGTCACACATCCTTCATTTTTTTCCTACTACGTCAACAAACAAAAAAGTCATTTCTTCTAAGTTGAGTCAGCTTCATAGATTAAATGACATCATTATATTTTATCAAAACCAAGTCTTAGAAGCAACCATTTAGATCCAAGTCAATAGTAATATTAGGATTTAGAAGTGTTTCTCATCTTCTTACTCTAACTATTAAGGCTATTTTCCACTTGATCAACTATTATCACTATTGGTCTTTATCTCACCTGACCAAACCAGCTTAGATGTCATTCTATCATCTTTACTTCAGTATGTGCTACTCGCCTACTCCTACTTTCCCCAGTATAATCATTTCTCACCTTATCTATTCATTCATTTCTCCTACATCTAACTTTAAAGCACAAACTGAAAATAAAAAATACAGCAAGTCCAGATACCAAAACAAACTTCTGAAGAGGTATACACTTAGTCCTATTGCCCAGCTAAACATAGAGAAGATAGGATCAGAGCCTTAGAAGACCTCCAATAATATAAATAAGCAGCATGGATCAAACAAAAATTTGAATAATATGTTTGTGAAGACGTTTAAATTTTTTTGTAGTAACTTAATAACAAAGTACCTGATATTAAACACTAATAACAGATTACAGATTAAAGCTTCTATTCAGAGTTCAAAAACTCAAAATAGAACAATTCAAACCTTGGAAAAATAATTCGAGTATACATAAGTTTGAAGCATAACTAGAAATGAAATAAGACAATATTAACTACACTAACAACTTACAAGAATAATATATTCTGCACTAGAAAATGTGGCAGACTGACAGTATTCAGTAAACTTACACAGTGGGGCATTAACATGGTCAATAGATGCAACAATACGAATATGGGTACAAGCAGCCAGGCGAGCAAGATATTGTTGTGTTTCATAGTCCCTCAACCCAGGTCCATCAATATTGTGAATGACAACACAAACAAAACAATCACCATCCTCTAATTCCACTTCATCCAAAAATGTAAGAAGATCATCCATGGATTGAGAATTGTATGGCTGCTGACTCTTGGGCAAGTCCCGAGTGGAAACCCTCCGTTTAGTTTTCATGTAATCACACAGAAGATCAGCTAAAGCTACCACAACCTAACACATCAAAACTAAAAACACTAGTGAGCAGCTATGCATGATGAGAACAAGCTTGACAGCGCAGGCAGAACACTTAACGCCCTTCCGACAAAATTTTATTTATCTCCTTTTTGCGCCTTTAATTTCCCCTCAAAAGAGTTATCATTACGTACTTATTTGGGAAGGTATGATATCAGTGAGGGAAACAAACCTGTTTTAAGTTAATGGTCTGAAGATACCCATTAATGACAACTACAGAATATTCAGCCAGTGCCCTTGAAGCAAAATCTTCAATCATAGCCTTCTTAGACCCAAAACCATACATTAGAAGACCAAAACCACACCTGACCTCAATGATGTAACAAAAATAAATTTAAGTTCATACAATATTACCAAGATTAAGAAACTTAAAACTGCATATCCTTAAAAAACATTACTCAAACAAAGTTATATGTGTGTGTGTGTGTGTGTGTGTCTAGCTATGACACAACAATGAACGATAACATTTTTGGATCAACTTCTTTTTCAACATAATAAATTTTAGTACTCAAAAGCTAGTTACAGAAATTTTTTCGCATAATTGAATTTGACTTTATAAATCAATTGTAGAAGAACTTTCAAATATGCATGGAGTATAAATATAACAGAAGTTGATGGGGATGGGAACAGATGCATACTTTAGCGCAAAAAGCCATTCAGGATACATAGCTTTATAGGAATCCATTAAGAGGGCAATCTCATTTTCATGCTTGGGTTGAATGTGCAATGCAGCTTCCCTCAATTCCTAGTCACATACGAAAACCCAAGGTAAAGCTAGAAGCGGAAATTTGAGAGAATGGAGTGGGAACCAAACAAGAACAACCAGGGCATTTACAATAGGTACCTGTTCATCAACAACGTTGATGTCGGTAATCTTTTGTTTCGATTTCTTCACCGAGGATGCCAATTCCTTCGCCAGGAAATAATTTCTTGAGAATTCGTACTCTTCCTCGTCCTCCTCCTTTTCCTCCGCCCAATTGCCATTGTTGTCCATTGATCAGTCTATGAGAAAAAGTAAACTGCACTGAAATGAAATGCAAAATTATTATTAGTATTTTAATTCAACATAATTAAACAAGTCCATACTCCTAATTCAAAAATAATGATCATCCCACAAGTACCTAATTAAACGAAAACATCAAACATTTTCAAACCCAAAATAGCAATTGGTTTGCAATTTGTTCAAAGAGGCAATACCAGTTATGTCAGGCAGCAACTTGTGTTCAAAATTAGAAGCAATTATAATTTCTATTCAATAGCAATCGGTATGCTTGGTTTACCGTCAATCTGTCACCATATGGTCAAGAATCAAGACATACATTTCATGGCATAGTTCCTCTATTGAGGTGAATGAGCATTCGACATGTTTTCTTGATATTATGCTACTAGCTAGTCCTACAAAACACTTGGTGACAAACATGAGTGATCAACATCTTCAATGAAATCAGTAGGTGCCCCAATGTTCCTAAGCTTGTTAATTAATTGAAGACTAAACAAAAACAGAGTCACATTCTTATCAATCATGGAGGTAATGAGGGGTTTCCAATCTGATTCATTATAACCAGTAGCAGAGGAATTAGATCTAAGTTGATGTGCAATTCCTACAATTTTGATTCAAAACAAATGCAAAAGAAATAAAAGCTGATTAATATAGCGACATCATCACCCCTCAAAACTAAACCTAAAATCTGCAATCATACCCATCTAAGCCAGAAGCTAGAAGCAGACAAATAGCATCCCAGATGAATTTCAAAACCAGAAGAAAAATAGACACAGACAGTCTGAAGAAAGCACGACCAACCAGAATGAAGTGCGACGGTGACGTCGTCTGCGAGGAGGAGCGCGGCGGACGGCGGCGGTTGAGACTGCGTTGGCTAGCGGCAGAGGAGAACGATTCTGTGTGTTACTATGCACTTGCTCTTTTGCCCTAGACGTTTTTCCCGCCATTTCTTATCTGATTAAGCGCGTAATCCACAGAAAGTAGGTGCACATGGTTGGGTTGGATGGATTTTGGTCAAAATAAAATCCGAACCGATTAAAATTGTCTGGGTTGGGTTGGGTTGGATTTCACGAATTTCTTCTTCGGACCCGATCCGAACCAACCCGACGAAGTTCGGATTGGGTTGGATGGATTGATTGGGTCACTATATTAACATAATAATATATCTGAAATATTAAAAAATCTTGCAAATATTATTATAAATTCAGAAAAAGTTATAAAAATACTAAATATGTTATAATACTAAATAGCATGAAAATGACACAAAAAGTTATACCGAATAGCATGAAATAATATCACATAAATGACATATAACCAAATATTATGAAAACATAAAACTTCATTACCAAATGACATGAAACAATCTAACATAAATAGTACCTAAAAAGTGAAAAACAACACTAAATGTCATGTCATGACACTTAGAACTTAGATGTCTCCAACATACCAAATAATATATATAGACATGTAACAAATAACTACAAACAAATACTCTAAGTTCAAATATGACAAATAACTATAAATACTTAAGTCTCAAAGTTTCAAAAAGTCATCACTCAAACACTAGCACTCCAAGTATGAGTAAAGTTATAAAAAAAAATTATTATTATATGTATGGATTCTGGGTTGGGTTGGATGGATTTGAACTGAATCCGAAATCCGATCCGAACTTGGTTGGGTTGTAGTGAAATCCATCCGATTAACCCGATTACCCGATCCAACCCGCATTTTTTCTATTGGATCTAATTGGATTGGACGGGTTCATTGGATCTACCCGGCCCATGTTCACCCCTAGTGTGGGACGGTAGGAGAGACAATAAGCATCTCCAATGCTAGTTCTTATTTCTTAGTTCTTAGCACTATTCATGTGGGCCCGTACTGCCACATGTGCTTAAGCAACTCTTTGCAGATTTTGCTCCAACCATGAGTTCTTAGTTCTTATCACTATTCATCCGGTCCTACAATATCATTATTTTCATATTTTTTATTTTCATATAATCTTGATTTAAATTTAAATGCTAATTTAATACTTAAATTAAATGAATGAGAGAGAAAAATTTAACTTTTTATGCTAAGAACTCAAAAGTAAAACATCTTATATAAGAACCTAGTTCTTATTTTTAAGAACTAAGAGCTCCACGTCATCCTCTCTAATGGTTAAGAACTCAGTTCTTAGTTCTTAACTAAAAAATAAGAACTAAGAACCTTGCATTTAGAGATGCTCTAAAAGTACGAATATAAATTCGGAAATACATTAGTTGGGAGAGACTTTGTAATCATTTTTAGAACCAGTGGCGAGACAATATCTATCATTCAAAGGTCAATACGATATGTAATTAACTAATTAACATGTTATCATTTACTTACACAATTAGATTTTAGAGTAAGTTATTATCATAATTAAAAATATTATAATATTTTATAAAGTATAGTTAATTATGTTACTGGCGTGTGACGGTAGCTCATACTCCCAGGGAGCGCAACACAGCGGCAAATTTGTTGGGTAGAGAGGCAACGAGGGGCGGCGCGCAGCGTCGGGTGTGGAGTCAGCCTCCGTCATTTCTCGTCCTCGCGTTGGCTCAAGATGCAATAGGATAGCTTTCTTTTCTGCTTGTTCTTGTTTTTAATTCCTTATGTGACCAAAAAAAAATTATGTCACTGGTCTTTGTATAATATGCAAGATTTGATTTTCATCTATCGTGGATGTGAAAAGTGGCCGGAGTGTGTTGTTTTTCCAGAAAAAAAATAAATTGAAACCATGCTGGACATAGAAAGAAGGTAAAGGTGGAAGGTGTGATGTATGTAGTTGATTTTTTAATTGGGCTCGAAGTTGTGTGGTGTTTGAATGAAAGACGTTCCATTCTACCACTACCATGACCATCTACATCCATTGCCTTCCTTCTCCCTTGTTTCTTCCCCACCACTGCCAAGACATCCAGCACTTTAGCCAAGAGAAAACACCCCATTACCAAGTCAAGACTCACGTCACTCACTGGCAGGGTGCGAGGAGGACAGTAGAGAGCTTCTCACAAAGAACAGCGGCGGCAGCATGCACAATTCTCTTCATGTTTAATATTCTATGTGAGCTTGCTCAAGTCAAGCAAAAAATGTGCTTACCAATTAGTTAACTCGATTTTGCTATGTAAACTCAAACTCGTCGAGTCTACAACTTGACTCCCAAGTTTGACAACAATGATTTTATCTAAATAGTATAACAAAAAAAAACATTCCGCTCATTCTTTCATCCAATTCATACAGAAAATAATAGAGAGAACATGCAAGTCTTTCAAAATACATTCTGCTCAAAATTTTTAAAGAACCAATGCAAGATCATAAACAATATTTAATGCTAGCATGTTCATCTTCTCAGCCATCACCAACATCAGTAGTTTCAACTTTCAATCTTCCTTATAAGCAAAAACAACTTCTGATCGACTGCAAGCTTTACACAATGGGAAACGTGTCCTCTCAGCATCAATTGAAGCCCACCAAATGATGCATATACCTCCCTGAAACAAGAAAAAAACTAAGAGAATTGACCAATCTCATAAACAAAAATAAAACTAATAGATTCATGTATTCCCTCAAAGAAAATTAAATAACAGAAGAAACCCCATTGATATCAACAATAAGAATGTATAAAAAATTGCAGATAGGCTATCCTTACATCCCAGAGGATCCTCCAATGTTTCCCATATTGGGTTGCTAGCAATCCAATAATAGTATTAACTAAGATACAACCCCATTTAGCAAAAAGCTACATGACCCGTTTGGAAGAGCTTATTTGAACTTATCTTATAGCACCATAGATTACAATGTTATAAGGTCCTATCATAAATTATTCCTAATGGCAAACCACTGAACATGCTAGTCAAAATTCTATGGTGATTCTAATGAAAAGAAAGAGTAAAACAACATGGGAAATGTTTACATACACTTCATGCTGAGATTTTTCATCATTTGTGATGTTATATAGCCTTCCATGCATGATGTATTCAAACTTTTCGTGAATTGGCACTGAGCCATCCTGGAGAAGAAATCAATTCAGTGTTAAGGCAATATCTGCTACTTCTAAGACAGCTAAAATCAGTAAAACTACTTTACAGATATATTTGTTGTACATAACATAAAATTAACATGATCCTAACTGTGATAAACTCGCTTTAACATAAAAATTTTATTGTAGTTTATTACATAAAATTTAAAACAGCCTGATAAATTTTTCATTACTTCTTACTTATCAGTTATCACATCAAAAAATCCTTAACCATCTATAATTTGTTGATCCTTTACAGACATTCGAATAATTAGTTCCAGCTTCAAAATATAAGCATTTGCAGGCAGACAATTTGGGAGTAACAAATTAAAGAGACCACAGTGGTTTTATTTATTTTCCAACGAGTTTACTAGGTAACAGTCATTTTTTGGATATTTCTCCGCATGGTCAACTGCAAATTGGAATTCTATATTTCAATGCATGGAATACATTTAACTCGGTGCCTAGTCATTCTGAACCAGTCCATTCTGCTAAATTTAGGAAATCTACATTCCAGTAGGAATTATGCCAAATTTAAGATCCAATTATCAAAAACAAATGAGAAACTGATATGTTAGCACCAGCAGAAAGCAGCTCTACATATGTGAGATTAAAAGCATGGCTTTTAGGAAAGACCAACGAATGATCAAGTAGATAATGAAGTCTATATTAGAGTTGGAGTATCTAGATAATAACTTATTTGAGCAAAGAAGACAACTAAGTTCATATTGTCTACTATAAAGCACGAAATTGAAAGTGAAAAGAGAATTCAGTTTACCTTAGTATTCAAAACAAGTGACGGAGACAGAGCCATCAAGAATTTTTCATTTTCTTTCATAGGATAAATCTCTGTATTTACATCTAGAAGCATGTACATGTCACGCTTCTCACTTCGTGCTTCAATCCGAGAAACTACATGAAAATAGTCATGAAACTATAAAGCTCATGCCATCTAAACAAACACTTAATTAATTCAAATTTCAGAAGAATGTAAACAGGAGGAAAGCACACATATAACACAGGATAACTAGGCCACATCACTAAATGTTTGCAAAGCATGTAAAAAACAACATGGATTCAGTATCTATCAAAACAACATCTGAAAAAGAGTAAAAATATTGCAAATTGTATAACACTTGATTGCTAAAACTATATGCAATTTCATTGCCGATCTCTATAATGAACTGCCATATTAGCATCCAAAGTAGTGATAGTTTTTATAATCATATACTAGACTATTCATAGATTCATAATTCTTATATCAGTAAGTGCACACTCTTGGAGCAAAAGAAAAACTTCATTTTTCCTCCATTTGCTTAACTGAATTTTGCTCAATATATAATATGATTTACTCACATCATATGTTACAATTCCTCTACAAATGAAGCCTGACAATTCATATAATCCATCCATCTGCAACAATTCTAGTACAATAAGTACGAGGTGAACATACCTTTGTCATACTTTTTACCATCTGGGTCTAGATTCTCAACCTTAAAAATGTCATCAAAAAAAATCTCACTCATCCTTCAAGAGTAAATTTGGTGCACAGATCAGAAGAAAGCAGCCTCAGACTGAGCAGAGAAAATAAACACAAGAAATTAGAGGAAGAGCACCATACTATTTATACCTCATTTTATTTCAGAATGGACCCTTATGCAGAAATACTGAGGTGCAAAATTTGAACTAATATGAATCTAATAAGCTACTTATAAATCATTGTGCAATTTAAAAGAATAAAACTAGAACCCTTGACATATAAATTCATGTCCATCTTTCTATGCATCTTTCTTAATTTTTATTTTATTTGGTCCTTCCATCTTGGCTTAAAACAAGCTGTTCTATTACTTGAGTAGGTTTACCCATTTTATTTTATTTTTGAAAAGCCAAAATATATTAATAAGTACAAGGGGTATTTCAACCCAATACTAAGGTATATGTGAGACAAGGCACTAGCAGTGAAAACTGTAGCTGCTCCCTGAAAAGTACAAGAACAAAATTGTAAAAGCTATAACATACTCCCTCAAACCAACATAGAAAAGGTCTTTAGCTTATAACAAACCCAGCAACATAATTTCAGGAGAAAAATTCAATCAGGGAATATTTGAAGAGTGAAATCATAAGGTATAATTCATGACAAACATTTTTTCAAACAGTTTGTGTGCAAAGAGTGAAATCTACATAATCTTGCATTTGAGAAGAGTGACGAAACAGAGAAAAGGAAGTGAAGCACCTACCTTACCTGTGGCGAAGGAAGAGAACACGGAGGGACGAGGGAGCACGACGTGGTGGCTGTGACTGAACGTGAAGGAAAGGGTTTGGGTGCGTTTTGAAGCTCACTCACGTCTTGCTGCACGAATAAAAACCCTGACTTTGCCCCTATCCAATATATATAAGGAGTGCTTATTTAATATTTATATACTAACTTTTTTTTAAAAATATTTATGCAAAGTATAAAAAATAACGAAGTCAATTTGCCTGAAAAAAAATTTGTCTGACTTTTTTAAAATGTTTCGGGTAAATCAGCTGGCTACGCAGACTGAATGTGCAGAGAAACTTTAACTAAATTTCAAATTTGAATAGTTGGCATCAAATCTGAATAGTTGGCATCTGAAAGGTGATCGAATAGTTTATCAAAACAAAATAAAATAATTAAGTGAGAAAAATCTTGTATGTTTGCTCAATTTTTTTTAAATGTTAATTTAAAAGATAGGCTAAAAAGCATTTTTGGCCCCTGATGTTTCAAGTTTGTGCAAATTCTGCCCCTACTCTATTTTTGTCGATGTTTCTACCCCTCATGTTTTCAAACAGTGCATCGTCAGGGGTAGACGGTGCACTGTTTGAAAACATGAGGGGTAGAAACATCAACAAAAATAGATAGGGGCAGAATTTGCACAAACTTGAAACATCAGAGGCCAAAAATGCTTTTTAGCCTATTTTTTTATTACACTTGGAAAATATAATGTGTTTTTAGATTGAATGAATATTTATTTGTGAGAGGAAAAAAAAAACAAATATATACAAAATATGAGTATTATATTTTTATCTGAAAGCATTTCTTTTATTTTATCATATAATCTTAAAAAAATATGATTACTTTGTAAAACATAAGTACAAAGCATTTTCCAACTACTCAATCGCTACAACTGTTTGCTGTAAAACATTTCAACGATGAATATTACTTTTTATATTACTAGCACTGTAAAAATCTCATTTGAAAGCATAAACATTTTGAAATGACAAAATTACTAGCGATTGTACCATTCAAGGACTACTCGTGAAATGTAAATTTATAACCAAAGTTAGAATTTACTGATATTTTGAGTTTTTGACAACTAAATTACAATTCACCACTCTATTTAAAATTGTGACTTTTTTTCATTAATCAAATCTACTCGGTACCAAACATTCCCCTGTCTGAAAAACAATGCATGGTGTTGGCATGAACGAAAGATTTAACAAATACAGTTAATATTTTGGTCCCTCTTTACTCTTCTGCCAGCAAATACTGAATCATCTAATCTTTGAACTTCACCAGCGCGTGGGCTGATGCTGTGTACCAGCATGGAACCCTTCTGTGTATGCAGTGTTCTTAAATATCATCTACAATAAAGATAATCTGGTGATCAGAATCATGTCTTCTTATAATGGAAGCTTAACTTTTCAGGAAAAGAAAAAGTTTACCAACATCTTCAAATACTTACAGCAAGATTTTTAAGATCTGAGTTGAGGTTTTTCTGTAATTTGTCGCATACCACAGCACTCAGCTGCTCTCCGTGTAGACCTATAGTTTCTTCCTTGATCTGTATGATCAAGATTGTTAAAATGATTCAGAAAGTACAGCTCAAGTTTGAATTTCAAAGAAAGTTTACATTTTTTTCACCTCTGAAAGCAATAATTCTGATGTCTTCTGTAATATCTCTTCAACGAATTTCCCAACATCTGCGAAGGAGCCTGATGAACAAACGTTCTTGACTGGTGTTCCTTTAGTATTGTTCCCAACAATGCATGGATTAACAACTTTGGCTGCATCAGAAAGATTTTCTCTTCATTACTAATGTAATCAATCACCATGATATTTCAGCCGGAGCACAAAATCAAAACATCTGATTTCACATAAATGAGAAAATTTCAAATGTATATCTCTTTGAAACACTAACCTCATTTCCTACAAAAAGTTCACATTTTACGAAAAATTTCACCAGATTTCCTAACTGAGCTATTCAAATCATTTCGTATCTCAAATTCATCCTAAGACCCCAAATTATTTAAGTAGAAACTGACAATTTAGAGTTTCTAGGCAAGAAAAAATAGAGGGACTTAACAAAACCAAATTAAAAAGGTTTGAACATAAAATTTGGGTATAAATTTTCCCATCAGCTCTTGTCTTGTCCCAGAGCCATATGGTCAAGGTGAGAAACACAAAATTGATTGCTGACAGAATGAAAATCCGCAGAAACAATACCTATAGGCAGGGAGGCTATAGGTGACATATTTCATTATGCATTTAGGCTTAATTGTGTAGACGACCAAACTGTTCAATTAGGCCTTTAGGCAATGTATATATAATATACAGATGGGTTAGCTGAGCTCCTAGAAAGAAATAAGCAAAATAAAAAAACTTTTCTCCATTTTCCATAGGTATTTGGACTGTAATTCATATCAACCTCATTAAGTGGGATTATCAAATCTGGCTCTCCACTAGTTTTCTGAGGTCTAGATAATAACTTATTCCTAATAAGATTGCTTGCTTTCAGGCTTTAAATCTAAAAGCAAAGAAAAAATATTTTCAGTTACAGTGTAATCCACGTTTAGAAAAATAAATATCAAAATATAGGTGACTAGGTGTACAATGCTCTGTGAATACTATCCAAATGGTAGAAAAGAAGACAGCTCAAACAACAGGTGTTGTTTTCATATAAATAATATATGAATTAAGACAGAACAAATCACCAATCAATAGAACTTTTACCGGAAACTGTCTTGGGTTTATTGCTGACAGAAACAGTGTTTCCTTCCTTGGGAACTTCTGAAGATGATTGTTTTTCTGCTTGATCAGGCAAAGCTATTGAACCGGATGGAACTAGTGCAGCTAGATCCGGGGGTTGATCTTTCCCCACTGTAGGAGTGGCCTGTAAGGAGATGAGACAGACATGAGATTATCAATGAATGATAGGTGAACTTATTATTGTAAACAAAACCTACAACAGGTGCTCAAATTCACTCGCCTCTAAATCAACATATGAGGGATCTCTTCCTATTGATTTAAGAAATCTGTCAAGATCACGTGCATTTAGAGCTGCAATTGTAAAGGATGTAACTCTAATTAATTTATGGAACTTTAAATCAAAGCACATTAGAACTGACATGGACAAAAAACTTATGGACAAGTTATTTGGACACAAAATACTATAAATATTCAATTTACAAATGTGTTTAGACTTTAGATACAAGAATACAAGAAAAATATATTCCGCAAGTTAAGGGGTTTGCATCAATAGAATTTTAATGAACTTAAAAGAGTTAGTAAAACATGAGCAACTACATTTCTCTTGTAAGATTCTAATCACTTACATATGGACATGTCATTCGACAGTGGATGGAAGAAGCAATGCTCATGTGTCTTGAATCCTTGATCCAATAACAGTGAAACATCTCTTCAGAAAGGAAAAGATGAGGCATACAAAATATACATTAGTTCCTAATAAATAGATTTTTTACGTGGATTAGAACAATGTTTGAACAGTATAATACGCAAAAACATGAACACTTCTAACTAGGACGATCCTCCAACAAGCCAGTGCACTATTAAGTAGTTTGCTAAGATCAAGACATTAATAACAATCCAACACATCCAGTTCATCATTCAAGAAAATATCAATTTATATCCTATGGTTGAAAAGCAGCACAAACTTTAAATTCAGAACTCGTAGAAAATTCTTAAACAAAAGAAGAAACTTCATAAGAAAACTAGTACATAGAAAAGAATAATTTAAGAATAGAAGAGAAAGCTACAAGAGATTCTGTTGGTGATGGATTTCAAAGAACACCATTTTATTACTGAAAGAGGGAAATGTCTTTAGTAAATAAATAACAAAGAATAATATTGCAATAAATTTGTGTAAGCAAGTAGTGTAAAACAGAAGCATACCGTGCAGATTCATTTACAAGTGCAAATGGAGTGACGCAACCCAAGGGTACCTTGTGAGATAAGGAAAAGAAAGTAAGACAATAATTTCAACCATGTCATTTTCACACGGTCAATGATAGAACAAGGCATAGACAGACCTGAAGTATTTCACCTAAAGCCTCTTCGGGTGCCATTCTCAAACCACCTTTTCCCAAACCAAGCCGCTGAGATAACACTGCTCAGCTTTGAAGCAACAAAGACATCTCATTGATATACATTAAAGTGAGGCATGTGAACAAACTCCGTTTACAAAATTACGCATACCTTTGAGATCTACCCTGGTGTCAGCTAAGGCGGAAACGACATAAAACCTGCTTTTCTTGTCCTGTTTAAATTATCAGGGCATGTGCATTATGACCAATTATAAAAAAAGTAACAAAAACATAGATTTCCTTCAAAAATAAATATAACGTACCTTCAAAAATAAATTTTTACTCAAGCCACCCCCCAAATTTCCAACATATTTTGCCTGAAGGAAAATAGACAATGAATCATAAAAATAAAATGACAAAAACAATGAACATGATATACAAGATAAGCTTTTACCTGGGCTTCAACAGTCAAAACAAGTGGATGCTCATACTTGGAAAATTCAATTTGAAGCTCCTGGGGAAACAAGACAAGATATATTGAAGCAGGAAGTGACATGCATGAAAAAATTGCTGCTGAATCTAGGGCTAACTCAAATTGCATAATCAAATCAATTCAAATTGCTGCTGAATCAACTTCTTTGTAATGAATAACAGAGGCACTGATCAAATAAGAAAATACCCAGTTGAATTAGAGAACGAACCTGTAACTGCGTTAGAAGTTGTTCCTTCGAGAGACCCATGGGCGGCGACAATGGTGATGGTGGCTGAATCAAAGCGTTTTGCAATTGCAGAGCAGAACAACAACGACAGATCCCACCGAGCACACGCTATTTGGTGAAGGGCATTTAGGTTTTTTACATTTTTTAAAACATTATAATTAATAATTTGAGTGTAATAAATTTAAAAAAAAAAAAACTACTTACGACTCGTTTCCGATGTACCAAAAAAACACTTAAGTGTGCCATGTGGGGCCTCGTCAGAGATCGGAGCTCCGGCGATGACTAATACTAAAATGCATGCAATTGTAGGGAGATATAGACCTTAAAATTTTCTGATGATAAACTAAAATCAAAACTCCTTACAAAGACAATGACTAATTTGACAATTAAACCTTACTATTACGCTACTATCTAGTTTTACAAAGCACTTGTTTACGGTGCCCACTAGGGTGGGGAACTTTCATTTTGGTCCACTATCTAGTTTTACAAAGCACTTGTTTACGGTGCCCACTAGGGTGGGGAACTTTCATTTTGGTCCACCGGTGGACCAGGGGCATTTCAGACTTTGCATTCGGGATATTTTAGACTTTTCCCCTTCTCCTTCTTCTCCCTCCCACTCTCCCCTCCTCTCACTTCAACCAACTCCAGCAGCACAAGCACCATCAGCAGCAGTAGCACTACCAAGAAGAAAACGTCAAGGTGAATTTCTCCTTTTCCTTCTCTCTTTTTGTTTTTTAATTTTTATTTCTCCTTGTTTCCCCTAACCAAAGCTTAACGTTGCAGAGGAGTGGGTCGAAGTGAAGAGTTGCAGATCTGGTGTGAATCGAAGGGGAGAGTGCCAGATCTGGTCCGACGGTGGTTGTACGGCTCCGATCCGGCTCTCAACGGCGAGGAGCAGTGGTGGAGAAATCTGGGTGTGGGTGGTAGTGTATCTGGCTCGCTTCTTCATCTTCTCCATCGTCTGTGTTTCAGTCTTAGTGAGTCTGGGGCTTGGTTACGCAAAGAAGGGTGCGATAGAGATGGATTTGATTCTAGGTTGGAGCTTTTGTGATTTTTGTGGCAAGGACCAATTTCTCGTGAGGGAGAAGCGACGGAGAAGATGAAGACTGTGGTGGTTCTAGTTAGGGATTTGGAGGACAAAATTAAGGATCTTTTCTGTTAGCCATTTTGTGGCTCTTCCCCTTGATTTTTATTAGCTATTTCCTTGCTTTGTAGGCTATGAAAGCCACTGTTAGTACTCGTATTGTATCTTTAGGAGCCTGTTCCTATTGTTTGTTTTTTAGAATCTTCATCTTGTTTTCTGATGTGTTGTCTGTTGCTTCCTATTGTACATATCTCTGACCTTTTCATTCATCAATATATATTGAACTTTAAAAAAAAATTAAGGATCTTGTAACAGTTTCTTGATTCTGGAAGTGGTGATTTGCTAGTTTCTTCAAAAAATTATGACGAACGTGGCCTCATAAAAAAAAAGTAGTGATTCAGCTTCAGCAAGGAGGGGAAGGGGTGGGGAAGAAGTGTTACACTTACATTTTTACCCTTTTGTCTTCTATCAAATCCTGACCATCCAATTAAAGAATATTCCTAAATGCTAAAATCTAATGGTGATAAATCATGGTCCACCGGTAGACCAAAAAGAAAGTTACCCACCCTAGTGGGCACCCTTGTTTACAAACATGAGTCATCAACATCATCAATGAAATTAATAGGTAACGACATAACACAATGTTCCTAAGTTTGTTCATCAATTGAAGACTAAACACAAACAGAGTTATTTTCTTATAGAAATGGAGAAGAACACAAATAAGTTTTGTCTTGCACGTCTTATCAATCATGGAGGTAATGAGAGGTGTCCACAAATTTGAAGGCCAAGTATTTCTCAACCTGCTCCATCCATGATGCGAAATTGTCTCACAATGCTAGTTATTTTTGCTTGATGTAAGAATGTAATGTGGCGGGCTTGCTGTAATGTGACTCTGTCAGAGCAAACTACACCACCGAAGGATTACTTCTAATGACATTTGTTCGATTTGTGGACTAGAGCAAAGATGATCTTCCATGCTTTTATTTGCCTGTCATGAGGTACGAACAATATGGTTCACCTTCCCACTCTCAATTCGGGTGTTGTTGCAGACCATGGACTCCTTCACCTCCTGGCTTCATACATTGTTGGATTTTGAAGACAAATGAGTGGTGAGCAATATAACAATGACTATATGGGCTATTTGGGCGAGAAGAAATAGAAAGCTATCCCATGCATATGTCTTTTAAACTTCACAAACTCAAGAACTTGCTTTTTCCATGAGTGTATTTGGTGAATCTTCAATGCATGCAACTAGCCCATGCTCGATGGCTTTGGGTTTAAGGTGTGGTAACATCCATTAGTCAATTTCCTGAAGGCAAATTTTGATGCTACCATTATGGAGTCAATAGGTTATGGTTTTTGCGAAATGAAACTGGCCAACTTGTGTTTATTGCTTGTCATCGCTTTAGAGCTTTGAAACTATGTTTGACTTTCGCTAAAGCGTTGTGTTTTTGTTGGTGCATGAACTTGTGCTTACATATGGGGTTTACCAATCTCTTTTTCAAAACGGATTATCTTGCTTTGGCCCATATTTAACTCTCACAAGAAAGCTCTTCATCTTATCAGCACAAGAAGTTGTAATAGAGCTGCTGATTTTACGTCTAAATAAGCACTTTCTTTTCCAAACAATATATGACATGAGGTGAGTCCTTCTAGTCTAGATTCAATATTGTTAGATGAAGAATCCATGAGTCAAACCCATACATGACGCAATATTATAAATACAAGGAAGACTGCACCTAGCCGAACCGTTTAATTTATTTTCAATTTATTTTTTTGCTTTATTTAAAAAAAAAAAGACAAAGTTGTAAAGTAGCGCATGTTAGCTTGAACGAGGGAGGAAGGAGACACGGTCTGTCATAAATTAGAAGCGCATATTAGCAGGGGCAGGTGGTACACCATCAATGATGCCGGTAACCACCGAAATGATTAGCTGATCTATTCATCCCAATCCGATTCCCCACCTCACCCTCACCACCAGTCTCCGACATCAAGCGCACGTTAGCACACGCCACAACAAGGAAGCGCAAGCTAGCTACCCACGAACAACAACAACAACAACAACAACCTGGGTTGGATCTATATTCTGGGTCGCACAATCCGAGGTTCAAATTGTCAAAAACTCGCGCCCTCAGACTCAGAGGGCAATGGTGGGATGAGGATAAAGGTGGAAGAGAAGACATGGCGAGAGGGGAGTGGAGGGCTCAACGAGGAAAGTGGATTTGTTCATACAAGAAAATCACTCTTGTAGTTTGCTTTTTCAACATTGCCGTCGCTCTCTTCTGTCTTCGTTCTCTTTATGCTTCTCTTTACATCTACTCCGGTAGCGTTGGACGAAACAGTAAGTTAATCCAATCTGGGTAAATTTTTCTGCTTTGCCTTTTATGGAAAGTTTTGAAACACCCCATATTAACAAAATTCAATCTTTGAATGTTTCTTTATCTGGGTATTTTTGTGATTTCAGTTGTGGTGTATAGACCAGATCAGATTCGGAAAATGGAAGAGTCAATCCAAATCCGCAAGTCACACAAACCGGTGGAGTTGATAAAATGGGTAAGGACTGGTTTTTGCATTTGGCTTGAAAAAAAATCAATTCTTTTTAAGTTAAATTGAAGTTTTGATGTTATGAAATTGTTGTGCAAAACAAGGTGGAGGCATTGGGAGAGGAGTTTTCGAGAGATAATGTGGAGGTTGAGTTGCCTCAGCACTTGAAACAGAAAATAGTTGATGAGGTCTTGCAAAGACTAGGGAGCTTGAGTAGCAGCAGTACAAATATCTCTCACTCTCAGGTCATTGTTAAGGAGCGAGGTGAGTGCATTGTGATAGATTGTGCTGCACAAAATGTTTTATTCCTTCTATAGTTGAACACTAAAAGGGGAACTGATACCAATTTTACATGGCCAACCTGATTATTATCCGAAGTATATGTGAAATATGTTTATTGTGAACTTCATGGGATTTGATTTATTCGAATTGGGGTCAGAATTATGAAGCTTTTGGAAGAGTTGGTTTGGGTTTATATTGCGTAATCACTTAAGCAAGTATTTGGTTAAGTTTATAGAAGTTACTTATGACCTATCTATGAGCTCATTTGAGCTTATTTTGATAAGCTTTGCAGATAAACTTATGAATAAGCACTTACACATACCTATAAGCTTTTTTTAGATTATGTCAATAAGCTTATCAAATAAGCTTATGAATGAAAGCTTGTGTGAGTTTATTGACATACGCATTTCATTAAGTCATTGACCTAACTGTTAAAAATAAGAGGATCATATTAAAAAGCTGACACTGAGCACACCCTTACTAAGAGGATCATGATTTCATATTAATAACATCATTGAACCCTTGGAAGATTTTACTTTTCACTGTCCTTAACAGCATGCTGTTTTTTTTTTTCTTTCTCTCTTTTAGAGCAAAACTGCTGCATAGTTAAAAGGTCTGATATATTTTTGTTTAGATATGATGAATTCTTAGATGTGACTTTTCTATTTTTATGTTTTTATTGATTGCTGGCAGATCATTTACTGTATTTTCTGTTTTTTAAGGAGGAAACTATCTGTTTCAGGTTTCAATTCAAATATAAATTGGACTGAATAGTTGCTTTATGTAAATCTTAGGTCAGTCACAATTAGAAGACATAATTGTAAATCCATTTTATTAACATTTTTGAGGAAATTGCTTTAATAAGATAATTCACTCTCCTCTCTTTTCGGGATTATGCTGTTTAGCACGACCCATTTTTATGCTCACCTCCACAACAAGTGATTACTAACTGATGGTGCGTAGTAGTGCCTGTGAGAGCCGTGCAAAATAGCACCGCTCTTCTTTTTTTCCTTTGTTTTTTCATTCTTAAACTTAGGAAAGAGACCTTTTTAGATTGTATTAATTTGGTCCTAGTTCAAACATCAAGAGATCGTAATTTGACAACACAAACTACTTCTGGGTGTGCTTATCTCATTAGATGATGAAGTGAATTAATAATTGAAGAGTGAAGATTAACCTCGTGTTACAGTTGGATGACATTGATTGGAGGTTATTGTGTGATCAACTCTTTCGCTGACCTAAAGGAGCATGAATCTTCTAACTTTTGAAACATGTAATGATAATTATAATGCATGAAGTTGGCAATCACCCATCTATTTTCCCTGAAGATCATTTTACTTTGTAAGGAAAAGTTTGATGTTTAATAAGAAAATGGATTTGTTCATTTGGATTGGATGCAAGATTTAAGTATTTAAACATGTGGGATTAATTTATGTTTTATTTGATTTGTCGAAGGACTTTCCTGTTTTAATCCTTCAGTATGTTTTCTTTCTTCTTGAAGAAGGTATTAATAAAAGTGAGGCATAGTCTAAATATAAGTAAACTGAGAGAAAGGAATCTAAGTAGAAGTAGATGTGAGATTATGGAGGTGCGAAACTTTTACTTATAGCTTGAAAAAACCTTTTTTTTGATTGTAAGCATTATATTTATCCTGGTATGAGTGATTGATGGAACCTTTCATTTTTTTCATCTATATAATGTATATATGGATGTGTAACTCAGAACTAAAACTTAGCATAATAGTTCTTATACTTAGTAATATATGAAGGCACTGAGTGAACTTTTCTCACTGCCGTGAGTGTCCAGAATGCTCGTTATCTATTTGATTTATGAAAGAACATTATTCAATATTTTCAGGTTTTATTTACCTAGGGCACAGAAATTTTTACACTGATAATGATTGTGGATCAATTAATTAATTCAGCATTTGACATTGTGTGTAATTAACTGATTTCTTTTTACCAAATTGGATCACATTATTTCATTAAAATGTAAATGATTTTAATAAAATATCTTATGAAACTGAAATGAAAGTTAAGAATATCTTGCACAGGTTAGAGTAATCAACACGAGTATTTGGGGGAATTGATAGGGTCTCACAGCAGTTAGAGTATTATTGAATCAGAAAATCAGTGCTATACATCAGAAAAAGTACCAACCAGAGAAATATGGTTGTACACAATATCTCAAAAGAAAAACCTGCACCTAAAACACTCAAATGTATGTTTGGTTTGGCGTTTTGCCTGTGAGCACTGCTCATGTTGGATAACCCCCACAGCTTCCTTCAGGAACATACTTTCCATATCTTGGGCTTTGGGCTAGGGTTCAAGAGCTATTGTCTCATCCTTTGAGTCATTTTCTGATTGGACCTGGGTCTCTATCAGAGTATCTTCAGCTTCAAAATTCAAATCAATGCATCAGACATTCTGTATGATGTCCAGTTGAATCTTCCATATGGAACTGTTCGATCTGTCATTTCCTTTTGGTGTTTGGGGAGTAGGGAAATAGGGGAAATAGCAAACTTGAGAGAAATCTTGGTAAAAGCATAGCACATAACTCAATTGCAGGAGCCCGATATTTTTATTTCTTGTCCTCATTTAATGGCTTGATGTGGAGATTTCTATTAATCTGTTTCAATATCATTATGCTCTCAGTGTCAAAGTGAACAAGTCTCTTTTGGGCGCAGGGAGGAATCCTGATTGTGCCAGAGATTAGAGGAGAGTAGACCAGAACGAATCTCATTTGGTTTCCTTGGGTTTTTTTGTTTTTTTTTTAACCTGAGGGGGCTGTGGAAAATGGGAACTATAAATCATTCTATTTTAGACTCCAAAATTGTTAATGTTATGTCAATGATAACTTTGTAGAATTTGGAACTTCAGTTCTTAGAAGATATTTTGTGAATAGCATATTTTTAAAATCGACTCATCTCTACAGAAACAGTTGTAAATTGGCGTAAGGAAAAGCTGGAAGAGGTTAAGTTGGCCGTCACCGGAGGGGCTTCCAACTCAACTATTTCTCATGAAGAGGCAGGTGTGAACTGTGAACAATGATTTTCTTCTGTTTTCCGACATTCTAAATTTAGTTGATTGTGAAGCACTTTTAGATAAATCTTGTCTCTTTGCACACTAATAATTAATGGTTTACAAATCTTTGACACATTGTACTAATATCTGTTTCAACTTCCTAGGAATGCTGGTAAGAGCTTTGGAGTCCGATTGGGGTGCACTTTCTGAAGAACTTGGCCTTTGGATTCCTGTTGAAGTTGCTAATGAAGTACATGATGACAAACCTGAGGGCGTAGAGGAGTTAGGTAATAGTTTCTCCAGTCAAAACACTTTTCCCCATCATACTTTTGCATTCTTTCACTCTATCCCTATACCTCCCTTACTGTAAAAAAAATCATCACTATAGTGATTTGGTTAAATATGACACGACATTATGATTCGTTATACTCTATCCCTAATTGTTGGAATCTGTAAGCGACATAGTATGCATGCACTGTTGTTAGAATCTGGAGGTGTGCACATATTTTTCCATGCTGAAAGGTAATCTGTATATTTACCAAGTATATATATTTTCTCCAGAGGAGGAAGTTCTTCCCGGAAGGCCTCTTCCACCGGAGTGCAAAACTGAACTTCATACAGATTATGGTGGTACTGCAGTAAGATGGGGTCTTACTCACCACAAAGATAGTGCAGCTGATTGCTGTCAGGCTTGCTTGGACCATGCTAAACGTGCCAAGGAAGGAGATAAGAAATGCAATATCTGGGTTTATTGCCCATCAGAGTTTGGGTGTCATTCACCAGATATCTACCAGCACAAACATCAGGAATGCTGGCTGAAATATGTAAGTTGTACCCCCTGAATGTGATTCACTTGTTTGCATCCTCTCTATGTATAATGCTTAATAGCTGGATACTCTTAGGGTGAGTTTGGGTAACCAGCTTAATTAAGTGCTTATGGCAATAAAAACTCTTATCGCATAAGCCCTTATTCATAAACTAATTTGAGGAATTTATTGAAATAAGCTAAAAATAAGTTATTACTAAGCTAATCTGAACAACTTATGAAAATAAGTTCAATACAGCTTACAGATAGGCCATAAGCTATTTATAGAAGTCCTCCCAAACACTTGCATAAGCACTTATGTTATAAGATCAACTCAAATAATATCTTACGGGTCTTATTCCTGTAAGATCAGACAAAATAGTCTTACTTTCACATTATGTCTAGTCTCAGCATGAAAAAAAACTGTCTAGTCTAAATTTCCTTCATAATTCTGCAATATACTAATTTTCCTTTTCCCTCGTGGCTAATATACTCCCTTGTGGTATTCTGAATCCAGGATGAGAAACCCAAATTAAATTTTAAGGATAGGTATCCTGAATGGTATCGAAACTCACACCCTTCTGCACCGGTGATCGTTCCATGGGCTGCTGGAGTTGTTGGTGCATAAGATAAATAACCAACACCAAAGGTATAACATGACCGACCAGAGTCCAGAGCTACCTTGTAGATTACAAGCCTCAAAGCTAGCTTTGGCAAAGCTTTTGTCATGCTTTGTGGATTATACTTATGTTACTCAACATGATTTTGCTTTTCTTAATCAACGAAATTAAGTGGGGAGTAAAGGATTGTCCCCAATGGCCATTCCTACCTTTTGGACTTGATTTTGGTCATAATGTGTTATTTGACTGACTCATCATCTCAGTGCCCAGGATTTTACCCCAAGACCAGCCTAACACTGAGGTGAGGTGACTTAGGTTTGTTTGTTTTAGATTCTTGAATGGTGTAATAGGACTTTTGACCACAGAACCGAAATTTACTTTCTTTTCAAGTGCATTGTGAAGTGTTATTTTCCTGTTTGTGTTCACCAAAATGTGAAACAAACATGCACATGACTGATGAGGAAGTTGTTTTTTGTTGTGAGCTATCTGATATCATAATTCATTGTACCTGCGGAATTTGTAATCCTACTCAATATAATTCCTGTTCAACACATGTCATTGTTGATGATGATCATAAACCATATCTTTGCCCTGCCTTGTTTTTGTTTTTATCCATTCAGACATGTGTAAATAGACTGTTAACATAGGGATTGTATAATCCAAGTAATTTTATTGATCAGATTCTGAAGGGCTTCCACTATTAATACTATCAGGTATTATAGGTACCCAATATTGCTATTGATTGCACTGCATATGTGGTCTCCTTGCATTGCATTTTGCTAAGTTGGTGGCTAAGAGTTAAGATCTTTTTGGTGTGTGGTTAGCCTCCTCCTGAAGTGCTTTTCATGTTTCTTACTCACCTTTTTAAACTATGTAAATTAATGGCTACCCCCTCAACCTTTTTTTGTTTAAAGAAAGTAATAAGGATGGTTATTATATTCCATGTCCTGGTTCATATCATCCAATAAGTGAAGGTGAACAACTTTTATGTTCAAAAGATTTCGTGTTGCTAAAAGGGAAAAAAAGTTGAAGAGATTTTGCATTTACACATGGCAGAAAGACCATTTTAGGAGGATTTCAGGTGCAATTTTAAACTTTTCATGGGACAAGTGAAAAAGTACTATCTCTTAAACACAGGTATTGATAGCTGAACGGGAACCTTGGCAGCATCAGCAGCGGAGCAGGTGGTTCTCTCAAATCCCAGCAGCAACATCTCCTCTAGTCTTGTCCGGCCGCCCCCAAGGGAGTTCTTTTTTTTTTTTTCCGGATGGGGCCTCTCTCTCCCCTTGATGGAATTTTCTACCTGCATTAGGTAGGTTATTCTCTCTCCTCCGTGAGACTTTTCTTCCTTCTCCCTAACCAGCGTCCTCCACCACCACTTGTCCGACTACCACCACTACTCCTTCGGCTCATTCTCACAACCACCTCACCTCCTTTTCCCTACAGGTTCATCCTTTGTTTGTCTATTGTTTTTCCTTTGTTGTCATTGTGATTGGTTTTCTCTATTTTTTGATAAAACATGCTTCCCACCCTCCACCTTTGCGCTTTTGCTCCCCGCCACTACTCACCCATTCTCCACCACCACCTTTGACGATGTTTTTCATCTACTCCACGCTCTGAAGTGAAGTTGAGACCATGATTTTAAAAGTTGTACAGGTTGCAACTCTGCTGATTAAAGTTGTAAAAGTTGTAGTGATGTCTAAAAAAAGAGCTATGCTATATAGACTGGATAAATGGTTTAGAAAATGCAAGAATAGATACAGTGGGTCTTGGAGAGAAAATCATGGTGATTATGTAACGTTTTAAATTCTTTCCAATCAGGGTTAAACATGCTTGGTTTCAGATCTGGCAACAAAAATGTCTAATCATTGGAGTTGAAGGTCTTTAGTCGCATAGGCTCGCAATAAGCGGTAAATAAATGTGCTGCATTCTTATAAGGAGGATATTGAATCTCCATACATCATGATTAAAGAGACGAATGAGCAACCCAAAATAGCACATAGCGTGATTTTTCAGAAACTTTTCTTGAATCAAGGCATGTACAAAAAATTAATAACATAGTTAATTATCGAATATTTTCTGCGGACTGCAATGCTAATAAATAATATAGAGAAAGTTGTTTCTATTCTTGAAGCGAACAAGGAAGGCTGCACCGCCCTGGCCGCCGGTAAGCTCGACGAGGCGCTCCTCTCATCATCCGCCTCCGCATCCCCCGCCTCCACATCCTCCACCACATCCTCCGCCTCCACATCCCCCACCTCCACAACCACCACCTGTGCCCCCAATGATCACACCCATCATCATTCCATCATGAAAGTTTTGGTGGTTCCCTCCACCACCACCACTTCGAGTCTCTGGCGTTAGTCCTTTTGCTTGCCAAATTCTCATCCATATGGCACCAATGATGAAGATCAAAACCATGGAAAATACTACTATAAGTAGTATGAGTTTTGTTTCCATCTTTATCTATTGACTGCGATCTAGAACAAGCTTCCGTTTATGGCCTGGTACAAAATATGTGAGTACAGATCATTCAGTTCACAGAAAGAATTAATGTGAACCTTTTGAGTGAGGGGGGACCTTTTATTTATAGTTGTTGATATCCTTTTTTTTTTGAAAGTGGATATCCTTATTATTATCTAATAAAAACCGTGATATATTAGGATTTTGTTTTTTTGTTTTGTTACAATATTAGGATTTAGTTAACATCACTTATTATGACTACGTTCAAAAAAACAAACTATGACTTAATTAGGATTTAATTATTAGATAAGATTAGTTATGTATTAGATTGTCCACAATTAATTAGAGGTACCAATTTTTTAAAATGGACGTTGTGGATGTTAAAACCTTCCCCATACGTAAACGACTCATAAATTTAGAACTCTCATTCTAATTTCCCTTAATAATTGGTGGCGACTCTATCTTATTATATTAATTGTTTTTCGTCGTCCCGTCGTGTCATGACACTCATTGCAACACCAACGAATCAAAGCTCTCTTGTAGTTTAAGCTCCAAGGACTACAATTTCGGGAGGCCTCGCAACTGATCAACCCTTGGGTCGATCGAGCTGCTACCCTCCCGATCATACCCGGCACTCGGTCAACCCAGCCAACTACACCCGAGTACTACCCCACCGAGCTGGGCTAGTCTCGAAAACGAGATAAGATCTTGATCACCTCACTCATCACATCGCTGACCCTACAAACTAGATGTGCCCGAGATTTAGGCACTCATGACATCCCCTAGGGCTACTTCGACTCTACGAGCAGGTATATAAGGTCCTCTCACAGAGGGTATATCAAGTATGCTATTCTTACACACTTAACTTAAGAGATTTCACTAAATGGCTCAACCACTAACGTAGGCATTGAAGTTCCTTTACAAGGACCCCTACAGCGGTGCTCAAATATCTCATCCTCCCTCGACATCCTCTCCATAAGCCTCCTCCTTTTCCCTCTCCCCCCAAGGTTCCACCGCTTCCACCTCAATCAACACCTCCCCGAGTGATTTGACCGGCTTAGCCCGATCATTTAGAAAATGCAACTTTAGATACAATGGATGTTTGAGAGAAAATCTTGGTGATTATGTAACTGTAACGTTTCAAATCCCTTCGAATTAGTGTTTGTCGGTGCTTCCCATTTTTTCGTGATAGATTAGTTCATAATATCAAGCAATTACGTTAAAAGAATTGCTCATAAATGAGTGGTTTGAGACCCGACAACAGAAATGTCTGATCAGTCGAGTTTAAGCTTTTTAGTCGCAGACGCTCACATTAAGTGATAAACAACTGATTAAGGTGGGTATCAATTCCTCTCGATATCATGGTTAAGGAGACGAATGAGTAACCACCACGCCGCACCTTATTGAACAAAGGCATTTACAAAAAATTAATAGCATAGTTAATGATCAAAAATGCTAAATAGATGTAGAGAGAAAGCTGATTATTTTTTACTATTTATTAATTGATAATTCCTATTTGACCTAGTTTTTTTCTTTTGCATCTTCTACCAATTCAATTCAAGATCTCTATGGGCTCGAGAGAAAGCAACAAAATCCACTGGAGCGTCTACGACGGCGTGAAGATAATCGCGGCCACGCCGGAAGCCCTGATGGCGGAGATCGACTCGGCGATCTCGAGTCTGGAGTACGCACGCGCCACCGCTATGCTCGACGGGCACGACGCCCGTTCCGCCGACGAAGCGTACAAGGCAGGCTGCGCCGCCCTGGCTGCCGGCAAGCTCGATGAGGCGCTCCGATCTTTCAACGCTTCCCTCTCGAAATGCCCTCCCGATAAGACCTCCGCTGTGGCCAAGCTTCAATCGCTGATCTCCCTCACTTCTCAGCACCTTCAATCGCCCGCTAAAGAAACCTCACTGTGATTCCAAGCGTAAATTGTGTAATTAAGATGTAAACCGTTTGAAATGTTGCTTTGGAATGAATTATTATGCGCTGAATCTGATTGTGAATTTGTGATCAATATCAAGTTTTTCAGCCTCACGTGGGGTTTCAGTGTGTTTTTAACAGAAAAGCCAGAATCGTCATAATTGATTTAGGATCTACCTTGTCCGCACCAAACACCACCTTAAGTTAAAACTTGTCTAAAGAGAATGTTTTTTTGAAAGTAAACTGCAAATCTATTAAATGTCAACCGGGGCGATAGAGTCATTACATTGGAATTAACCAAAGGGATAGCGACATTAGGAACCTCTTCAACCCATACTAAATCAGCATAGGCTTCAGCGTTCCTGTCCAAGAAATCCGCAACAGCATTTCTTGTGCGTCTAACAAAAGAAAGAGTTACATAATCAAAAGCATGAACTAGTAAACGACAATCCATAATAATATAGCTCAAGTATGATCTGTCATCTTCCTTAGCCCTCAAAGCTTTAAAGAGTTGTAGACAGTGGATCTCCAAGCAAATTCTGCGAAAGCCTAAATCAATAGCCAATTTCATCATCCACCTCATGCTTAGGGCCTTCGTCAACAAAGGGAAAATAGTAGAGAGGGGGTAAGAACACATTGCTGCCATAACTTCCCTCATACTATTCCTAGCCACCATGCCCATGCCGACCAGTTTGTCCTCAAAGAAAGAAGCATCAAAATTGTACTTGACAATACCTGGACCTGAACGCTTCCATCTCGCTGGCAATGAAGACGACGGTGCTCTCGCTTGGTCACGGACGTGGACCTGCTCCACCAGACTTCGAACACGGGCAAGAACCGCAGGTACCGCCAGCTCCCGTTGCTGGAAATTCTTCTGGTTGCGAGCTAAAGGGAATGTTGATGATTAATGCTTTGACAAATAGGAGAGGTATTGGTCCATTGAAAATTATGGTATCTTTGGATTGTTACTATTATTGAGAACTCATAATCTCAATTGTACCTCTTTTAAGAGGAAAACTGCCTACTCAAAGCGTCAAGCTACTGAGACAGAAAAATAAAAGAAGGAGGCTGCCTCCAGACACGCCGAGGAGTCCCATCATGAGTTGTTTGCTTCGCAAGACAATCAGCAGTGTACCTCTAAAAATATTGTTTCAAGGAGAGATTATTTTACACAAAACTCACTTATAATGAAGGCAATTTTGTCAATCCAAATTATTTAGAATAAGTTTGAAACTACTCATCCAAACTAACCATAGGAATTAACTTAATTTATGATGTACATACTAAAATATTGCAAATTACATTTCTTTCTTTTGAAAACTAACATCATGATGCTTACACGTTCATCGACAAATTTAGCTATTCACTCTAATTCCTGCTGAGTTGTGATATACTCACACCTCTCTTTCTCTTACATATCATTTTCACTTTTTTTTCTTCCTTTTTCTTTCTGCATTTCCGGTCACATCACCTATCATATCACTTATTTAGCTCTCTTTTTTTCTTCATAATTTGGTGAGGTGGAGGTGGAATTGGTGTGTTAAAAGATTATTATTCATTCCAGCTTCCTTGAATTCTGAGACACCATCCTAACCTTTTCTCTCTTTCTTGTATTTTTGGTAAATAAAAGTATTCATCTTTTGTTCGAAATCTTTTTTTTTTCCTGCACACAGAATCCTCTTTTATGTCATGGCAGTCAGTTTCAACTTTCAAGCAATGCAATAAGACACCACTTAGCGCAAAATCTAAAAACTCTGTCGTCTCTTTCTGAATTGTATTCCACGAAACTACTTCAATTGGAGGATAAGCATTAACCAATCAACAAAGTTATGAGATATTGCAGTATCTGTTTGGTGGCACGTCCTGTGTTAAACATGACTTTAGCTTCAAGTGTAAACTCTAAATAAGCACCACTTCCACATTATAAGTCTGAGAAATAAATAAATTGTTGAAACTTACATCAAAATATTTACTATTTATCAAGCAACGGGCAAGTGATAGTGATACATGTTTTATTCGCTTTAAGTAATCTCTTCTATGCGAATAATTTTATTATGATGATGTGGATCATGCACGAAACTAGGTGTTTTAAAATGGGCCAGTCACCCTTTGAGATAATATTTTTTCCGCAGAATAGTGTACAAATGTGTACTCATCCTGCTTAATTTTTCTCATACTGCATCTTTCAATTACTCTTCAATAATATTACTTAGTGTGTTAAATTTTCGGCCTCCTTTAACTATTTTTTTTACTGGTTCTGTCTCTAATGTAAATATTTATGACTCGAACAAAAAGATATTTCTGGATCGAACAAGATATTCGTTGCCTTTGCCTCTGAAGAGGCATGTGTAATAAAAAAAGTGTTTACTATTTGTAGCTGTCAAACATGCATTTGAACCACACACTGAATTTTCTTGCCATTCGTTACTATTGTCTTTAGACCATTTTAACCTGCCTTTACCTTAAAGGAGGGAGAGCAAAGTGGGGCTTCAGTATGCTGCAGGGCCACTATCAATGAAGGGCATCAAAAGTAAAAAATGTTTATGCAAGGAGTATTGCTAGTTCCCTATATATCTTCTCTCCTCTTGTGTGAAAAGTTGATCAATTAATATTCCATCATGGGTGTCTTCTACCATGAGGAGCCACAAAACCATACCAAGAGATGCAAATTCCTTGGAGCTACACTGAAGGAAGTGTTTTCCCACTGTCAAACTTTTAGCAGAAGGCTTTCAACTGCAAGCCTTGAAGAGGAGTTCCCCATGAGTGATCTTGATGAAGAACAGGAAGTACAAATCACCTCACTACTCAACCTTAATCGCATCTTTGAAAAAATCTTCCTTTTTATATAGCATGTTCGAATCAACTTATTTTTCCTCTGAATTTACACTCAGAAGCTGCTCATAGAGGCTTTTCCCTTAATTTGATTTTGACTTTAGAATCAATTGTAGAAAGACTTCTAAACATCCACTTAGTGATTATGCTTGGATTTATGAAAGAAAGATGCAATGGAATGGAAAATAAGCTTTGTGGTTTGAATTGGTTAAAGTAAGATGGAATGGAATGAAAGTAATAGGATGAATCCCATACTATTTCATACAATACTCCACCTATTTCTTCCACTTCAATTTAGAGGGTATGAAATTAACTAAGTTTATTGTTCTTCCTCCTCCACGATAGCATGTTTGGAAATTTCACATATGGCATCTACTCGCGTCTGGGTGGATTATCTAAAATTTACGCGATTCTGAGGTAGGTAGACGTGAAAACAAACATACTCTGGACAAATGAATAATAACTTCATTCCATTTTATCTCATTCAATTTGACTCTACTTTCAACCAGATATTCAAACATTGCCTAATGTGAATTCCATGTCAAACTTTGAATCTCAATTGTAATTATTGTTCTTATTGTGCTGCTACCTCAGGTGATTGTTTCAGCAGTTAGAAGCAGAGCCATGGAAAAGCAAAAGCAAAAGCCAAGTCCATTTAGAGATGGCTTTTCTTTGGTATACTCTCCTGCAACTAGAGAATTTTATGTCACTAAGAAAATGGCACCACAAGCAAGTGAAGGAGGTGATGAAGAACAAGATCAAAGTGCAGGAGGTGATGAAGAACAAGATCAAAGTGAAGAATTTTTGTCAGTTAAGAGTTGTTTCTCATGCTGTTCTTCAAGGGAAGCATTTTATTCTGTGAAGACTAACCTTTCCATAAGCTCAAGCATGAATGAGCTTGACTTCTCAGGATATTGGAAGCGTTCCATAATTCAGGAGCTCTGTCATTGCCAGGGATGGCCTTTTGGTTTGTGCCGAAAAGCTTTGCTACTTCCACCATTGCCCAAATCACCATCTGAATCATGGTTGTCAAGTAAAATTCAACCAAGTACCAAAGTTACCTGAATCTATATAGCTAAACTTTCGTTCCTATTCCTGTTAAATCTGGAATTGTAACATTCAGAGCTTAATTGAAGATTATCAAATAAAGGATACATAGACTATTGTTCTAATATGCATGAAGTAAAGAAGCTTGAAATATAGATTATATTTTTAAAATTTAATATAGACAAAAGTTACCTCAACCTTATCGTATCAAGATCTTATGTCCCCAAATAAATGTGTCCAGTATTCAGTTTTTTCTTATTTGATAGCCACTAACATTATCAACCAAAATAGAAGTTTCACTGGTAATTTGATTAAAGTTATAAATTCAGATACTCTTCATTCAATAAGCTCAGTTTTATTAAAAGAATACCATTCAATTATTCCCGCCAAACAAATCTGGCTTCAACATTTTAGCTGATATCGACATGGATAACCAATGGCAATACCAGCAAAGGATCCATTTATCTCACAATTACAAAGTGAAGCTGATTTCTTAACTAAGCTGATAAAACAGTATCCACATTGAATTTGTTCATTTGGATTTGTCAAGAACAATTTCATTCATTGTCTGACATATTTGTCTTCCTCAAATTCATGAGCGCATGCCTTTAGCAAATAAAAGAAGACAAAGCGCATTGCAATAGAACAATCGGTGTGTGTATAGATTACCGTTAGCAAGGGTTAAAAGAACGTTCAAGTTTGAATGGAAATCAATTAGAATGAAAGTGTCTTTAAGTGAATGTAACGGAAATCCAAACACACATAATTGCTTTCATTATATTATTTTCTGCAGCTTGTGTTGGCAGACAATGGATGCAGATAGAAACGAGGAGTAACTCAAAATAAAAACTAACTTCCTGATGTTGTTTTCATGTCCTTAAGAAAATACAAAGTGCTTAAAACTTCGTCAGCATTCTTAGCTCATGGAAAGGTGACATTGAAAATGCAAGAAAACACTGTTAAGAATTATCTCAGTTAGCAAAGCTAGAGTGCTATTATTTCCATGCCATCAAACGCTTGGCAACAAAAAAGTGACAACAAATCAAAGGGTCTACAAGCATCAAAAGCATGATGTGAAACACGAACAAACAATTACACTCTTTTGTTTCTAAAGTATTTCTTCTATGCTCTTTGATCCACATATGAACCTGCAAGCCCAGAAGTTCCAAGAACCGTAACCTGCAACAGAAACACCGGATTAGATAAGGGAACGGTAATTGGTCTTCTGCAATTGTTAATAGAGCAATACTATTTTGTACTAAATTATCAAATGGCTTATAAGTCATAATCAATCATGCTGGAAAGAGAACAAGGCAAAGTTGAAAAATAAAAAAGGTCATTGACAGAACACGACAAACCTCTTGTTTTTTTACTTTCATGAGATATTTTGCGAAAGAAAGCATTTAAAATCTTCTTATTAATAGCTACCCAGGACAGATACCAACCAAAAATATATGAAAAAATAATTCCATGAGGAACTTGAGCAAGGAAATGAAAAAAAATAAAAAGATATATACCAGTATACATGACATACGATAAACCTTTAACTAGAAATTTTCAAGGACTCAATTGATGGATGTTGCAACTTGCAAGTGCATGTTAGATACCAGCAGTGAAAAAGAAGAAATACTGAATTCTATTGAAAGTATGATATGAAAACTACACTGATTCCCTGGTATTCGAGAGACCAGGACACTCCCTAATTTCCCAATTACAAACAAGATACCCTCACTATTCTCCTCACCCTCTTATTTACAGTCTCTCTTCACTATCTCTAATCTCTAACCACATCATTAACTAACCACATGATTTCCCTAACTGACTAACTATCTAAAGTAGCTAAGGGGTGGTTATCTATACTGACACATAAAAAATTGGAATAAGAGTTGTGATGACTGCCATGGTGGTTTTGAAGGGCCATAACCACAAACCCACATGGTGTGCAGCTTCAGATGGTGGTGCCATGGTGGAAGCCAAGGGGAGTAGCAGCCATTACTTATCATGCCACGGCAAAAGCCTAAATGATAGTGGCAGATTGTTTTACATCTTTCAACCCATTTTGCTCTAACAACCAATGGGGTTGAAATTTGAAGCGTAGGCCTCTTCAATTGGAAAAGGGGAAAACAAAAGAAAAACAGTGCAGACAGCAGAGAACTCTGAAGTCTGAACACAATGCAGCATTGAAGCTCTTTTCTCATCTTTCATGGATGTTTTCGTATCAGTTGAAATATATTTCATTTTGCAAGTATTTTCATGATTTAAGGAAATTTTAATAATAAAAAATTGGCACCTCCAACATGGTAGCAGTAGCAACCACTATCTGCCATGACAGTTTAGAAACCACCCATGCACCATTGACAATAACATTTGAAAATTGAAATACTACTAGATAAATAAGTGGGAATGAGTGGAAGTATACGACACCTTTCCCCACTCAGAACCAAGGCCACTGCATCTCATTTTCAAGTGTATCATCTTTGAGCCCAGCTCTGTCTCCACCTTCTTCTGCAGATAGGTCTCCTCAGGCCCAAAAGAATTCAAATAGGTGGTATAGCGATCAAAGATGACGCGCAGAGCATTTGCCATATGATCAGGCAAAGGCTTTATATTCTAGGCAAAGAACTCAAATCATCAGCCATATGTGATGGGTGGTCCATAAGAAGACAATACAAAATTGTAATAATTTCACAGCTCTACATGTGTAAATCAAAATACCTCGCCACTCATTCCAACAGTGTCATCAATTTCCATTTTCAGGGAGGTAAGCATCCCACCAAACTCCTCAACAGCTTGAGCCGCTCGGAACATGTTTTCCACTGCCTCTTTGCCAGTTTTGTCGTCGGTGCTCTTAGACAAGGCACTCTTAACATCATTAACGAGAGAATCAGAAAGGTCACTCCAGTTTTCAGCCATCAAATCCTTGAAAGCATTGTAAAGGTCAGAGTCTTTAATATCAGGCATGTGGCTCACATCTTGACTGTAAAATCTCATGCTTCCTAAGCCCATTGAGAAAGGAGACCTGCATTCTGTGAACAAATTTTGCACAAAACTAACTCAGCATATAATACCCATCTCCAAGTTCAATAAGCTAGTTACACATAGCTCCTTTACTTTGGTTTTATTCATGAGAAAGCCCTATTCGGATGAGTTTATTTGAGTTTATCTTATAGTATAAACACTTATAAGTTGTCTTTAGCTTATTTTCATAATCTGTTATGATTAACCATTTATGCAACCTATTTGAAGTTTAGTTCAATAAGCGCTTTATTGTCCTAACAATTGAATTAAGCTGATTACTCAAACGCATCCAAAATCACTTGAAAAGAAATTGGAAAATCAGAACAAAACTTCAATGACCAGATTCAAAGACATACGATTAACGTTTTGAATTTAACATATAAAATAAAAGGTTTTGATGCATCAATTAACAGAGAAACAATCGAATAAGATTAATTGTATGATTAAAAAAATTCCAATAATCTGTTTCGGAAAAATAAAATATATGAACGTTGACGGAAGAAAAACTAGAAATGTAATGGAATTGAAAGAAATTGGTAGAGAGAGTACCTGAGGGTGAAGGAAGGGGATGAGAAGAAGAAAGGGTCTGGAGGGTGCGGTGGCGGTTGGTGGATGCAGCGGCGGCGGCGGCGAGAGTGTAAGATCTGGAGTTGAGTGATCGGAATAAGGATCGCAGTGCCATCGTCTTCATCTTTCACACTTGGCTTGGTGGAATGAATCACGCGACGAAGCTCGATTGCGAATAGTGGTGTCTGATAAAATAAATAATTTGATTGTGGCTTAATGGGCCTAAAATGGTGAGGTAAGTGATGTGATGCTCTTAAATCTCCCATGCCTTTGCCACGTCACTTGCTTAATCAATTATTTTATGATAAATAGTTTGTTCAAACCAAACCACAATATGTACATGTACATGTTCATGTTCATGTTCATAACTCAAATTCAAAATAATTAGGTTTAAGTGATAAATGTTTAATTATCTTTAGTAAAGTCTTAGGTTCAAATTTTGTGTATAAAAAAAAGTTCCTAGAAGAGTTAATCTCATCAAGATGTGGATCTTTTTAACTCAAATAAAATTGTCTCTCATGAAAGATACTTATATCAAAACAAAAAAGGAATTACTAAGAAAGATCAACATTCATGAATAAATCCACATTCTTTAGGTGTTAGACTTAGACTTTGTTTGTGTCCGCGTCTGAGGCGGCTGGAACTAAAGTTCAAGAGTCAACAAGAGGCACATGTTTTATAGGAAAGTACAACAAAAATTTAGAAGCTATAAGGTTGATAGTGCACATTAGGGTGAACCTTTAGTATTTTGGTCCATTGGTGAATCATTAATGAGAACCGTTGGATGCAAGAATTTAATAATATTCTCTAAATCAATGGTTAGGATTAAACGAGTAATAAAAGGGAATAAACGTAATTTTCCGCTCTTCCAAACCTAACCTCTCTCTCACTAGCACAGTTTTGGGAAAGATGCATAAGGCTTCATTCGTTCGATGCCCGAGCTACCACCACCGACTGGTCCCCTAAGCTCCAAGTCGGCGGTTATGGGATGCACAAAAACCCTCTCCTCCTTCTCATTTTCCCTCTCTGCCACTCGGTTCATCAAAACCTAGTCAAAAACCATCATTTACAAATGGTCAGACTTGTTGACGACGTTGTTATCCTGTAAACAAACTCAACCCCTATTTCCCCCTTCCGAGACCGTCGCCGGAGTAGAGTTGTTGTTGCACCTGCGATCTCAAATTATGTGCGGCTCTGCGACTGCTCTTGTTGATTCCATTGAAGCCTCGCCTGCTGTGATTTTTCTTCTTTCTTGTCGTTTTGTGCGGCTCACGTGACTAGTCACCGGTGGATGGTGGGTTTGAGATCACAAAAGAAGACATGTTCTCTACACGCCAGATTTGAAAATGATATAGAAAAGGGATAATATGTTAGGTTATAGGAAAAAGGGTTGAAATCTTTTGATCTTTTTGAGGTTTTTATTTGTGGGTGTCGGAGGAGGAATGGGGAGAAGGAAACCCTTACGGAAAGAGAAAATTGTTGGTTGGTACCTTTGCTGGGTTCTGGGAATGGTGGAGAAGGAGGTGAGGGAGGGTTGAAAACTTTTGATTATGATTTATTCACTTATCTCTTTCTCTTTTATCTTATTTTCACTTCTTTTTTCTACATATCTATCCCTTCTTTCATTGTCACATCGTCACTTATCACATTTCATTTTTCTCTCTTGTTTCTTCCTTTCTTATTTTGATTGATGTGTAGTTCAAGTGTGAATAAACACTCATCCAACAAGAATAGAAGGGCCATGGTAGAATGTGAGATAATCGCATTAATGAATCAAAATTCTAAAGGAAAATTTATGTAAAACTGACTAGAAATATAAGTCTCACTTCCAATTTAGTGAGATTCATATAAATTTTAACGTGTTGATAAATTTTAACTGATTGATGAGAATGGTGTCAAAGTGAAAGTGAGTACTGCTGCCACTTGTGGTCGGAAAAATAAAGTGATAACATGGAAGTGCATGAGTGATAGAGAGTTGATGGGAAATGATAGTAGGATGATGGTCTTGTGAAAAATACAAAGAGTAGACCATTCTGAAAGCTAGCTAGCATTTCTCGTTAACACTACTTGCCATGGAAGAAAAGGAGCACTCAACCAACCTCATAGCTCACGATTTCCCCGGCCACATCCGTGTCTTCACCGATGGCACAATCCACAGGCTCACCGGCACCGACGTCGTCCCACCCTCCACCGACCCCCACTCCGTCGTTTCATCCAAAGATATCACCCTCCACACCCACTCCAACATTATCCCCGCCCGTCTCTACCTCCCCACCGCCACCACCACCACCACCTTCCCCCTCCTCATCTACTTCCACGGCGGCGGCTTCTGCTGCTCCTCCCCCTTCTCCACCACCTACCACAACTACCTCACCGTCGTCGTCGCCGACGCCAAAGTCCTCGCCGTCTCCGTCAGCTACCGCTTAGCGCCGGAGCACCCTCTCCCCGCCGCCTACGAGGATTCCTGGGCCGCGCTCCAATGGGTCGCGTCCCACCGTAGCAACAATGGACTTGAGCCTTGGTTGAACAACCATGCAGATTTTTCTCGAGTCTTCTTGGCCAGAGACAACGCCGGCGCGAACATAGCTCACAACTTGGCCATGTTTGCTGGGGATTCCGATTCGGGGCTTGAAATGGATCATCAACTCGGTTAAACTATTGAGTCAATACTTCAATCGAGTTCAACCGAATTTATATTAATTATAATATTTATAAAAGTAAGAAATATTTTGAAAGGAAAATTAATTTTTTTTACCCCACATAAATAAAGTAGGGTCCGCCTAATGTACACACAAAAATTATGTGTAACCTTGCACAAGGGTGGGTTGAATCCTTACTCGATATTAATATTTTTCTTAAAATTAAACAAAATATTTTCACACTTTCAAGACTTTATTATGATGAACGTGAATCAAACTTTCGAATTTATGATTAAGAGATGAGGTGAGAAACCACCCTAACTGGTCTTAAAGCATAATATGTTTGTTTGTTTTTACTTAGCATTTAAGCATTTTAGGGTTAACTTAATGGTACTCTACTCCCTCCGTTCCTAAATAACTGATACTATTTTGGTTCTTTTGTTGTTTCTATATAACTGATATTTTTAAAGTTTCAAGAGAGCATTAATTCTACTTTACCAAGTGTACCCTTCATTTATTGGTGGTAGAAAAATTGAAAAGTTAGAATTAATAAGAGAGATAAATGGTATAATTGGAAGTTAGATAGTGATTTTAGTAAAACAAAAATATTAATTGCTATTTCTTAATACTTGTGCAATAACCTTAAAGTATCAGTTTATATAGGAACGGAGCGAGTAGTAATGTGTTTACTTTAAATGCTGCGACTCGTGCAAATTCTCCAACAAGAGTCAATAACGTGATGCCCCACTAACCTCAAAATCAGATTCTCCAACAAGAGCCAATAACGTGATGCCCCACTAACAAATAGGATGTGATTCCCACTCATAGTAGGAAGCCTTCAAAATCAGCTATATAAACCGCAAGATCAACACCCATCAGGTGCACCTCTAATTAGACAACAAATAGGATGTGATTCCCACTCATAGTAGGAAGCCTTAAATGCTGCTACTCGTGCCCTTTATTGAGTATATTGTAACCATAGTTGTTAATTGGTTAAGGCTTATGGTTAAAACTATGACACTCTGTATAAAAGCCTAACCCCTTTGTAGATTACATTCATTCATTCAATACACAGTTTCTGGTATCTTCTTCTTCTTCCGCTTTTCCCTTCAACCTATTCAAGAGTTGAAATCTTGTTACCCTTAGCCATAACCAAGCCCTCCATTTGATCAAGTCACATATATCTTCCACCGCAAAGCTCCCTGCATTGAATCTAACTTCATTCATACAAAGCCAGACACTCCAAACAGTTGAAAACCAGATTATTTTCACATAGCAGAGGAGCTGTTAGGAAAATTCAATTCTCTATTTGTCAAATTATCAATTGTAGGCATTCTTTGGATTCCAATCTTCCACCCTATCGCTGCCACCTTTGACGGCACATGTCTGCACCTTTCTCTGCTACTCTTTTTTTTTTTGGATCAATTATACTGTGCTGCTAGCTGCAAGTGAATTTTACAGTTAGATTGAGATATGAATTATATGAATGGTGCTCGTCATCATGTCGGTGCCCATGAAGCCAAAGTTTGATATCTTGTCAGTTGAGGTTCAGTACATGAATATCGCCGCCGACAACCCAACCGGAACCACCGCCTCCATCACCCTCACCATTAGCCTCCTCTTCGAAGCCGATAACCCAATAAGTTGGAGATCAAGTACGGCGAGTCAGGTTCACCATCATGTACGGTGATATCCCACTCGGCAATGCCTTCGTTCCAGGGTTCTTCCGACCACTTGTTTCGAACTGTGACCTTCCTGGAAGAACCCTGAAACTGAGGCATTGCCAAGTGGGATATCATCGTACAGGATGGTGAACCTGGACTCGCCGTACTTGATCTCCAACTTATTGGGGTTATCAGCTTCGAAGATGAGGCGAATGGTGAGGGTGATGGAGGCGGTGGTTCCGATTGGGTTGTCGGCGGCGATGTTCATGTCCTGAACCTCAACTGACAGGATATCAAACTTTGGCTTCATGGGCACTGACAGGATGATGACGAGCACCATTCATATAATTCATATCTCAATCTTACTTCCTGCCTGGTTACACCAAGATGTGTTGGTATATTATTAGTGTATATGATTCTATTCTGATTTCAAGGAATTTAAAAATATTCTTGGGGAAGTGGGCTTAGAAGATAACAACATTACCATGTTCAGTGTAAATTGTGGAGTATGTATTTCCTTCCAAGCATGTAAACCAGCTCATTGAAGTATGATGACAAGGTTATGAAGCTGTGACCACAAGTTCCATTTCAATCAGTTATTTGAATTTGAGATTTCTGATTTTTACATGCTACAAGCCTACAACCATATGATTTAGCACAGCCAAGCTATCTAAGAGTTCCAGTGTTTCATAACAGGCTTAATTTGTCAATTGACATGCATATGACCTGTGGATAATCAATTAATAATCGTAATAATGAAGACACAAAAGTAAAAAACTCTAGTGCAGGTCCTGAGGGTGTGCTTGACATTTATAGAGCTCAAAGTATAATTCTCATCCTGTAACATGCAACACGCTCCTCCATTTTTTGAAATCACAAATAAAAATATGCAGAAACTGATAAAATAATTTCTGTTACAAACAAGTAAAAAGTGCTATGAACCATCCCAAGGCATTATAAGCATGAAAATACATTGGATGGTGGCAAGTATCTCTAGAACACAACAGTGTCGAGCATCATTCCCAAAGTCTGAACAATGTTTGAAGACATCAAATTGGAAACATGCTCTTCAAGGTGCTTCTTAGCATCCTGCCTTCCCACATTAGCAATTGCAAGTTTCTCTGGTGGCAGCTCATCTTCCTCCTGCACTGCCTTGTTGTACTTTGTTGCTAAACTTAACATCTCCTGAATTACCAGAAAACAAAAAAAGATGAAAATAGAAGAAAGATTGTCTCCTTTGAGTACAGTATAATATTATATATAAATCTGTTGAAACCAACCATTACTTTCAGAATCACCCTTTCTTAAGTTTCTATGGTGATTCTACTAATTCATAGCTGTGGTGGATCATCCCAAGCAAGCAAAATATGAGCCATTAATCAAATAATAACAGGTCAAGGGTCCCAACTTCCCAATCATTATAGCAAACCCTCGGGTATACACCCACAATATCATCCAGGAAAGAAAAAAAGGAAGGAGGGAAGGTAGAAAAGGGAGACAAGAGACAGAAAGTACCGGAAAAAAAAGAACCAATCAGTTCCGTATGTTTTTAAAATTTACTAAATCATATCGCAGAATCTCGAATCAAGTACTACATCAACTTTTAATTGTTGCTGCGCAACAGGATCTAGTAGTTAGAATTTAGAAATAGAGTGAGACCAAGAGATATTTAGAGGTAAATTGTCAATCTGTAAATTTAATATATGCAAGAGCATTCTGAGATTTAAGTATTGTTGGAATCAAGTATTGGAGTCAAGTCCCACATCGGAGAAGTCAAGGTGAGAGGGAGAGTTTATAAGAGATGTGACCCATAAACCTAATGCCTTAAGGTTTTGGGTTAAGATGTGGTGTCCAAGATCTCCTCGGTGTCTCCTCTCGGCCTTGGACCATGGGTCCTCGCCGTGACTCTCCCTAACAAGTGGTATCAGAGCCGATGGTTCGTGGGACCATGACGGCTCCTTGTGTCGAAAGTCTTCATAGCAGTGTGGCTAGGCGGCGGGTTCCGTTGGCAGTGAACGGCGGTGCAAGGTGGATAGCTTCCGCAGACGGGAGGACCATGAGTGATGTGGTTGAAGGACTCACACTTGAGGGGGAGATTGTTGGAATCAAGTGTTGGAGTCAAGTCCCACATCGGAGAAGTCAAGGTGAGAGGGAGAGTTTATAAGAGACGTGACCCATAAACCTAATGCCTTAAGGTTTTGGGTTAAGATGAGGTGTCCAAGATCTCCTCGGTGTCTCCTCTAGGCCTTGGACCATGGGTCCTCGCCGTGACTCTCCCCAACATTAAGTACCCAACCCCACCTAGATGGAAAAAATGACTTGGCTGCTGTTGTTGTGCAGCATAGTCATGAAAGCAGATGGTTATATTTATACAGGCTACTTTGTCGTATACGGGATGCATACACAGTGAAGAATCTTATGTATTATTCATGCAATTCTCACATAAGCAATAAATTCAGAAAAGAGAAGTGAGAAATATTAAAATAAGTGTTGAAAGTGGAAAGAAGATAACAGAAACAAATACGTTGAATGTTCTATTTTCCTATTTCAGATTAGAATGGAAACTCTTAATTTACCTGAACAGTCTGTTCATTAGTTTTAGAATGTGAATCAAAACGCTTGAGTGTTAACCCATCAGTCCATTTCTTCTTATGAAGGTTAAGTAACATCTTCTCTTCAAACTCATTTTTCCTGTAATTAATTGCTATGGAGTAATAATGTCGGTTCAAGCCATGGATCAGAGCCTAAACAACAGAATAAGAGTGAAAGTTAGCAAAGACAAAAGACAAACAGATAAATGCAGGATATTCTCTTGAATAGAATTTCCAGAATACTCACTTGAATAGATGGCTTATTCAGATGACCAAGATTAGAGGTTGTCTGTCGCGGTTCCTGACCGAGCATCATAGTTTGTGGATTAATCAGCCGGAAAGCATCAATCACCACCTTGCCTTTAACACTCTGAATAGGATCCACCACCACAGCCACTGCCCGTTGATTTAAAGCCTCAAAACTCTGTATTAGATGAAAAGAATACACATACTTAAAATTCTAAATAAGGCATTGTCATGGCTTAATTAAATTCAAAAGTTAATGTAAAAGCTTCCCAGTCTACAGTGAGTTACAATTACTAATTATCCCAGAGATTCATTTCTTAATCCAATTGCAGTAAATTCAAATCAAAGTGATATAAAAATCTTCTTTTTTTATCAATAGTAAACACTAAAAAACTATTGTACAATTTCACGACTGAAGCATTATTATTTCTCCACAAGTTTCCATCACTCAGCTAGCATGCTTGTAACTCAACTTCCATCAGCCCCTATCTAAGAATGGAATGTGATGAGTCAATGATGATGATGTTAGAGCCTTAGATATCCAACAATATCCTTACACCACCTTACATATTCCTTCTCCTACACAGGTGCTTGCACAATTGCACTTCCCTATGTACCCAAAAAATATGTTTTGCTGAATTGATGCTGCTTTCATTTGAAATTAGACCAGCCAAACTAAAGCCCAGAAATTAGTTAACTTGTCTATACGTCCATATTTACTAATAAAAAGAAGGTAGTCATCCACCTTTATTTTTCACCCCCAGAAGTTCCATAAAAATCATGTTTTACTTTCCATGTCTGGTATATAAATAACATAGATTAAAATTAAAATAAATCGCAGACTCTCCTCACTATTTTTTATCCCATTCTTCCCCCGCCTTCTGTCACTCATTCCTGCTCTCACTCTATCATGTTTTTCTGAATTTAAAGAGATGTGTCACATTTAGTGTGTGCCTTACTTTTTCTTTGAAAAAAATAAAAGAATATAAATATCATACTCTAATAAGAATATCCAATTAGTCTCAAGCACAAAAATAATACAACATCACAAACTCATGCAACCATGACAAACTAAAGACTGAAGAGAATCTGAAACCTGTTGTGTATTAATATCCACTCCAGAAAGCCAACAGCCAAATCCAGGATGTGAATGATACCAACCTACAACCATCTCTGGTCTGAAACAAAGAGTCCAAGTTTCAACTAACTGATGTAAAATAATCAAGACATCATTCATGTCGACATATATAAAGCATGGGATGACAATCTATAACTAAATGCACAGTTATACAACAATAGGAAAATTCTTTTTCCAGTTGGCGGAGTTGACTAATTAAACGACGCAAGGATGTCATATCATGTATTGTGGATTCATGTCCAATCACCAGTCACTCAAATCTAAATCCTTCTCAAAGGACTGACCTACGAATAATACACACACGTTTTTGGTTTCTCTCCAACTTAACAATTGAGCTGCTATCTATCTAATCTACTATCCTTACTGAGAATTTTCAGATCTTCTCCACACATGCCCAAATCACCTAAAGTGAGACTTTAGCATCTTTTCCATTTAGAGGTACTCCTAAACTTTCTCTCCAATGTAATCATTTCTAATCTTAGATTTCTTATTTCTGCAATATTGATATTGACATATTGTCTAGTTGGCTCTCTACCATACACACTCAATCTCATATCACATTGCAGATCTTTATAACTGCAAAAGTAATCATTTTTCTTAAGTTTAAGAGGTAGAACTCCTCTGCTTTCTCTACCTTATTTGAATTCTATGTTTCACATCCCCATTTATCCCTCTAAACACTTGAGCTGAGTGACTTGTGGCATGGTACAGCAATTTTCACATAATTGGCATAGCTCATGTTTACATTTCACACATTCCATTTTTATTTATACTTCAAAAGGAAAAAGTCAACTACTTCCAAAGCTTCTCCACCTTCCCATTTAACTAGTGCATAAAAATATAAAATTCAAGAGAACCCTTAATCCAAAACAACTTGATAGAAGTAAAGAAATACCTCCCAGTCTGTTTCAACATGTCAAGCATGTTAGTCTGAAATACATGATCAACAGCTTCAACGCTAACACCAGTACCACTCTGAGGCATAGCAAACACATCAACAACGCGCACAGTGTACTCATCCACAAACTCCCCCAACATCAAACCCATCACTTCCATCGGCACACCAGCCCTACCTGTACGAAAAAATTAGGGTTTCGTTCAAAATTGGGGTTGGTGAAGTGAATCATCAATTGAGAGAAAAGGAAGAGGAGCATTGTGATTACCATGTTTGAGCATTTTGAGAAGAGCGAGTGAGGAGATGTAAACCTGCTCTGAGGAATCGAGGGTGGGGGAATCAGGTGGAGGGTGACCCAGTGCTCCTCCTGTACCCGCGAACATTCTTTGAAGCCTCTCCATACCCGACATGAAAACCACCAATTACAGAAACAAACACAGAAGCTTGGAATTCAGTTGAATTTTGTGGCAAGCAAAGAGAGAGTTCTCTTCTCTCTCTGTGTGGATCGTGTTGCTGTAAACCTTGCTTTGTTAAATGCTAATGGCTTCTGGAGCAGGAAACCAGTGATGCTTGCTTAAATAGGATGTAGCAAAGAGTGACGTTTCCATCAAGAAACTGGGAAAAAAAGGCCCATTACGGTTAGTTTGGGCCAGCTTAAAAAAATGACAAGATTTTTGGCACATCCTACACTTTTTGACAAAAAATAAAAGAAGCCAAGATATGTTAAAAAGTGGTTGTTTGAACTCCTAGGTCGAATTGCAAAAGAAAAACTCCTAGGTCGAAATATCGGTTTCTAGAAGCCGTACTTTTGATGAGACATTTAACTTTTACCACACCCGGGTAGGAATTGCGAGAGCAATTTAACAAATCTATCATTTTAATTTGATGTTTGCAAATGACTTTCTAAGGTTATGTTTGGATGTTTCTTGGCAACAATGTAAACATATGTTAGCACGTATTTCAAGATGATAAGTTAATGAACTCTTATTATGAATTGACGTGAGAGTGAGAGTATGTTCATGTTGCACTCAATTGAAATCTAAATACACGTTAAGACCATGTTTTGATATTCGTTAACACCGATACAAATTAGTGTCAACATGCGCTTCAAAATAACAAACTGAACGAAACTCTTTTTCTTGATTGATATGAAAATCTGCTCACATCGCACTCAAAATTGATAAGCTTGTGACGAATTTATTTAAATTTGTGCAAAAACAAGTTTAAGAGTGAATGTACCTGAGTTTACGCAAATACTAATAATGTTAAACTGAAGTTGTCTGAGTTTATCAAAACACAAATTTGCGAATGGTCCAACTCAATTTAACATCTATTAAGGGAAGATAATGTAGTTTGTCCCAACGGTGCTATATTGCACGATTGATTTATTAGACTCAAAGTACGATCCACGACATGTGAATTTTGTTTCCTCGAATTAGCTCATTATTAGTTCAGTGTATATTATATATAACCTTTTTTGTTGGTTTTGCAAGGTATTCCCATAGTTGGTAGTCATGAGATTAATTCTCGAGACTATGATAACAACAAATGTTTAAGAAGTCTAACTGTTGTTGTATGTTTTTCATTCATAAATACTTGGTACACATAATTCCAAAGGAGAGTCGAATTGACTTTTACACTGAGATTGAAGAATAACAGTTGAGTGCTGTTACTTGCTTGCTGCACTGGTTTTGTGTTTTATTTTTCTTTCTTCTTGTTCTGTTTGTACTCTTTTGGCATTTCTTATGCCGTTTTTAATATTATTGTCATGGCTTATCCAAAAAAAAAAACAATTGAATCAAGATTGTGAATTTATTATTGTCAACCGATTTAAGCTGAATCAAACAAGACTACAAGTTACATTATTTTAATAAGCAATTTAAATTCTAACTCCTATATATCTAAAATCCCATCTAGTCAAATTCTTCATTACTGATATTATTACATTATATAAATGAATTGAATCAAATAATGCCTAAGTCAAATAACATGAAGGAATGAGATTAAAAGGCCATTTTATTTGTGTGTGGAGATCTCATTTCGCGGAGTCTTCTCTCTTGTGAAAGTATTTTTGCCAACCTGAACACATTAAAATCAAATGTGTCATTAACATAATTGTAATCATGTCTTGTTGATTCAGAATGCGAATCATGATTAAATGAACTACTATATATATGTATATAGATATGTTTGTAGAGTCTTTTACCTTTTGAGAGCATCTTCATTGGTTTCTCCATTTTTCAGCGGCTCAAAATGACCATTTTCCAAATTGACCCTAGAGACAGGTTTCTTTAATAGCTTTTCACCAATTTGACACAATCTTCCCAAGTTCTCTTTTGTAGCAATGTCCACTGAAGAATCAGTTCCCATCAATGTGTCATCCTGCATATTATGAAGCAAATTGATCATTTCTATAAGTAATGACCAGCATCAATTATAACGGAAAACTTCAATAAGTAGCTTCTAAATTTCATAATTAATATTGAAAAAAGAAATTAAACTAAATATTTTATTCATTCTATCACACTTGACATGAATATTTTTTATATTATATTTTAACATTTACCTGTATTCGAAGATAATTATCTTCTGAATGAAGAGCTTGAGTGATAGTAGATAAATGGAAATCCACCATATCTCCACTCGATTGAGTAAAAACATCGATCAAAGGAGTACAACCACCATGGGTTAGCCAATCTAATAGCCCCCATTTAGCTGCCATTTTTGCATCAAATTTTTCCTCATTTTTTGCTGTCCCTGTACCTAATGAAATTATTAGGAAGCGACCATATTCAAGAGGCTTCATTGGAAAGAAATCCGGATTATCATCAATGATTTGCCTTGTTACTTCGTTCATGGCAACTAAAGTCTGCATCATGAAATTCCCACATGAGATAGACTAAAAAAATAGTGGAACTTCCACAATTAATTAGTAATTCAATAAAAATTCTAACCGTGATTACATTAGTTATTTGTGAATAATTTATACATACCGGGTTATTTGCACAAACACCACCATCAATGAGGTTGAATTCGTGCACGTTCCCTTTAGAATCTTGGTTCTTGAAGTTGTGAGCAGGGAGATAAGTAGGTGCAGCAGAAGTGCTGATGCATATGTCTGAGAGTTTTGCATCCATGCAAGGGTTCATCTTAAGCTACATGTAAATTTCAAATCTTTTAATTAGACTATGTTTAATTGGCCATTGATTGGAAAAAATAAGTGTTTGAAAATGAGATTAAAAGTGTGAATATTTTTAAAGTGAATATTTTCACTTTAAAAATATTTTTAAAGTGAATATAATTAGGGAGAGAAGGAAACCTTATAAGATGAGAAAATAATTGGCTGCAAACACTTGATGTCAAAAGTGGGAATGACAACATTGGTGAGAGTCTCATGCAAGCGAATGTCTCCAAGTGTCTCTCCCACAACCCAATGGAGGTATTTTCCATCATATTTGGGTCCTCCAAGAGTTCTTATCACCTTTGCTAACATAGTCCCACAGAAGCCTCTACAAGAAATTGAACCTCAAAAACTTTAATTCCTCAATTATTATTTAAAACTCAAATTACAAGTGTAAATGTTTTTTACTTTGTTTGTCAAATACAAATATCTTCACAAAAGTTAATTATGTTCAAGCTGAGAATATCCACATTTTGAGAGGGCCGGACTTACTCTTGTTTTTTTCCCTATTAAGAATATATATGTTTAAACAGAAATAAAAAAGATGTATAAATTCTTACCTGTGTTGTGGAAATATACTTGGGCAGTGATCCATGTAAAAGGGCTTGATATCTTTGGCAGCAAAAAGTGGACGATTATTTTTATCTGGAGCACTTAACATAGCGGTTACAAGACCCCCTGTACTTGTTCCTGATATCACATCAAAGTAGTCTGCAAGCCTTGCATCCTCACCATCCAACTCCTGCATGACCCACATTGAGATCAGTTAAATTATGGATACTAAAATTATTTTGTAAAAGTTCTATGAATTTAATAAATATGATTGGATGAATATGCATAAAGTTCAAGTGAGGCGAGCAATCACAATCAAAACAATTTTTTTTCTTCTAACACAAGCATCATTATTTACCGTACAATCTTATTCAAGTCGAAACTAATTACATTTCGATGAGACTCACTCTTTCAGCGGAGAGTTTGTTTAAGACGAATCAAGAATGCACCACTTGATTTGCTTGATATATTACTATGCCTTTTTTTTTGTAGCCAGTGCCTATAGATTCATTTCATACCTGAAGCTGAGATTCAAGGAACTCAAGAATTGTCGCAGGGATTATGCCTCGAATACCACCACCATCGATGCTAAGAATGGTTACTAAGTTCCCATAAGTAGGGGGCTGAATTTGTTCAAGGGATGAATTTGTTTTCTCCATAGATATTGGAACAAAATCTAAACTCTCAATGATAAAGATTAATGCTGAAGAAAAAGCTGAAGGCAAAGGCTGTAGTTTCTTTTTAGGAAGCAGGGACAAATTAAAATGATTTGTTAGGTAAATGGTATGTTTGTTGTGATATGGGTATGCTCATAATCCTATTTATAGTGGTCCATCATGGCAAGAGAGCTACCCCATAAAATTTGATTTGTTCTTTTAGTTTAAAATTCAAAAAGGAGAAGTCAATTTTGAAGGAAGACCTAGTCATGTAAATAGACTGAAGAATGATAATAAACTAGGTGGAATGAATCTCCCTAAGATCCGCGGTTTGAAATGTCATATGCTTTATACTACGCACAATTTTAGTTCGATAGCTTTCTTTGAGCTAATTATATATGCTTCTAGTTTTACAAATCTAGAATATTTATATCTTTACTCTTTTGGGTTAATCCTTTTGAAGTTTAATTATGTTAAGATTAACATAGATCAATTGTTTTCACTCAAAAATTCGTAGCGGTTACTAAGGCAGTTGAATTGCCTCGCCTAGCCTACGTGGCAAATTAGCCGTTGAGAAGTGTTAGCCGTGGCGGTAACTAGTTAATGATGCTGGATGAAAGTGACAAAGTTCTGAATTTGGGTAAGATTTTAGGAAAAGTGCAAGGACTTCAAGCATGATGGAAGATATTTTATGAGCTTCTGAAGGGTCCCTACATGCTAAAGAAAAGAACACTAAGTGGTTCGTCCTTTCAATATAGGGAAAGTGGTTAGTGCTTAGGAATCAACCGATGCAAGGAAGATCGGCTTAAAATAAGTTTCCTTGTTGATTAGGAGAAGCAAATCACCAACACCCTACGACTTGTAAATGCTTGTGAACACCGAAGAACATGAGTAGTGGCATGTTCTTGTTAACTGTCGTAGGTTAGATGAATTTATCTCTATAAATACAGGAAATGTCATTTGTACAAACGCAACTCATCAATCAATCAAATTACATATTTCCCGCATTTACTCTTTTCCTTTACTTTCATTCCTTTACTTTATAGTCTTTAAAATTCTTTGTAGAATTAAAGTCATTCACTATTCCAACGCTTAATATATTCAGCTTTCAACCGTTTAATATTAATCGTTTAAACGGTTATTTATTTATTTTTGCTCTTACCTTAGTTCATTAGCTTTGTTACATATTCAAACTTCACAATAGCAATCACTAACAGTTCTTTTAAGTGTCTTAAGAACCTGCATTAAGAAACAGAGACCTATCATCAAATAATCACTTAATTAGGTAATTGTTACTTTAATTTTATCTGCCATCCTACACAACTACTTAGTCCTTAATTTATCAACAACTATAAGCTACTTAAAGATATCAGTTATTTATCAATTGTATTATACCTTTTTGGTGAATCACGCGTCAACATCGATATAGCTAGAGATCAAAAGTATATACTATATATGATTTAATTAAATTAACATAATCGATCAATAATGAATTATTATGAAGAGTAGTCTTGAGAACCACATTTCAATTCGGGTTTCAGGCACCAACTAAGAATGATTGTTCTAGTCTCTCTCTCACATTCTTTTAAAAAAAGGACGGGCTCATCAGTGCATAATATTCCTCGTTGACTGATGAAACCCAGGAGTTATAATTTCGTATGGTTATGAAAAGCCTGAGTGGCACATGAGGAAATGATATCACAAGAAATTTTAGACCAAGCTTATACTTGGACGAGTTATATTAATAGGATTAATATCAAATTTCATTATTTAGATTTGGCTTAAATGCATTTGGTGCCCCTAATGTATTTCAAAAGTGTAAATGATAACCCTACTCTTTTTTTGTAAACGTTTGTACCCCCCTTGTTTTGAGAAAGTACACCGAATGCCCCTCCGTCAGGTTGACGTTAAAATCCTAACGGAGGAGCTGACGTGGATACTACCCTCATTCACGCTCTCTCTCTTCTCACTCACTCGACATCTCTCTTTCTCTCTTCTTCTCCAAACCCATTTTCCTCTTCTTCTGATACAGCACCATGAATCATCACCCTCACCATGTTTCCCTCCTTCCTCTCACGCTAGCAACCACAGCGTGCCAGCCGCCACCACCGCTCCCTCCTCACGCGAGCCAGAGCACCACCACCTTCTCCCTCACGAACCAGCACCATCAAGCCATCATCTTCCTCTTTTCCTTACCTCTGGTTCAGATACGAGCACACCACCAACGTCCAGCACCACCGCGAGCACCATCATCACCAACATGATGAGAAACAACAGAGAAATAGAGGAGAAACCAAACCCTAGCCGCCACCTTCAACCTCCGATCTCCGGCGAACCGCTCACCTTTTGGAGAAACCAACACCATGGCTAAACTCCCCTCATCATCCGCTTCAAAACCCCTCAATCAATTTGATGATCGGCCACCGTCACTCCGGCGACCGCCACCACCGCCACTGGCGTTTCTCCGGCGAGCTTTGTTCTGAGAAAGAAGACCAATTTCTTGAAGCCTTTGTCATTTTTCCTTTTTTTTTGTTTTTAGTTGATAAAATCCACGTGGCATTAGAGAAAATAAAGGAAAAAGTAAAAATAATATCCACGTCAGCTCCTCCGTTAGGATTTTAACGTCAACCTGACGGAGGGGCATTCGGTGTACTTTCTCAAAACAAAGGGGGTACAAACGTTTACAAAAAAAGAGTAGGGTTATCATTTGCACTTTTGAAATACATCAGGGGCACCAAATGCATTTAAGCCTTTAGATTTCAAAGGAAACTTGTCAATAAGGTGATAAGGTCTACCCACCTGGCAGTTTCACAATTAAGTACGTCTCATTATAACTCAGGTGACGTGAAGTGTAGGGATGTTTATAATTGCTGTTTTTTTGTTGAATGAGAAAAAAATATATGAAACAAGAAATATATATAGTCAAGTCTATATATAAATTGAATGTCTCTGCAAGTACTCTAATATTAGGGTGGTAACGGGTCTCAGATCATTCGATACTAACAAACAATATTTATTATTGAGAAGTGTTCTCTTCTTTGTTTTGTAATAAATTGAATTTTATTGTTGAAAAAATAAAAAATACCCTCATGGGTAAAGTAAAAACTCACTTAAGAGGTATAAGGCTTAGGCCCAGTTTGGAAGAGCTTATTTGAGCTTATCTGATAGCATAAGCTCTTATGCCAGTGTTTGGGAGAGCTTATGCAAACAGCTTATGGTCTGCCATAAGCTATTTTCAGCTTATTTTCATAAGCTACTCAGGATAGCTTATGAAAAACAGCTTATGCTTATACACAGCTTATTTTTAATTTATTTCAATAAATTTTTAAAAATAACTTATGAATAAGCGCTTATGTCATAAGCGCTTATGACCATAAGCGCTTAATTAAGCTGTTTATCCAAACGGGGCCTTAATAGCATTTTTTATCCCTCACTTATCACGATTTGACAGTTTTGGTCCCTCAAGAGATTTATTAGCCTATAACGTCTCTCACGTTTATTAACTGTTGCAGTTTTGGTTTTTTGTCAACTTTCATCCCATATTTAACGGTTTTTAATTAAAAAATTAATTAAAAAAAGGCTTGAAGAATAGTTTTGATGCTTTCAAATTAACAATTTTATGGTTTTTAACTGATTTTTTAATCAAAACGGTCAAAAATTGGATGGAAGTTGACGGAAAACCAAAACTGCAACAATTAGTAAACGTGAGGAACGTTGCATGGTACTAATAAATTCCTTAAGGGACCAGGACTGTCAAATCACGATTAGTGATGGACCAAAAATACTATTAAGCCTAAGTATAATGTAAATAACCCAAAAAGTGGTGCGTATGAGTCCCAAACCTGACCCATACCGACACATATTATTATTAACAATATTTTTTAGAAAAGTCAATCAATTTATTAGGTAATAAGGTGCTTGAGACCAACCCTCTCAAGTAGGTAAAACAGACAAACACAAAAAAGAGCCATGGCTCAAAAGAGGGCATTAAGAGGAATCTCCCTATTACAACCTGATTTTGCAAGAAAATCAGCATTGGAATGAGCTTCCCTGAATATGTGCACAACACCTACGCAAACGACTTCTGCCATTAGCAAGTCAATTTGATTTAGAACGCTTATTAGCTTCCAAGGCCTATTAGAAGTAGAATTTACCCAACCCACTGCTAGAGTATTTTTTTTTTTACAGAAAAAGATATTTCATTAATCAAGAAGAAGTCAAATCGGAAGCGAGTACCCCCTCTAGACCGACGGGATACTCCTCAATCCCCACAAAACAATACTAAGACAAAGCAAATTTGGCTAAAAAGTCCGCCGCCATATTGCTTGCTCGCAAAACATGAGCTAAAGAAAAACTGTGAAAAGACTGAGAAATAAAAACCGAATCTGAAACAACTAGAGCTAAATAAGAGCACTGCCGGCTATGATTACTCCAAGCGTCAACCACCATCTTGCTGTCTATCTCAACGTCCACCGCAAAAAAACCCAAGTCCAAGGACAATTGCAAAGCCCACCTCAATGCCATCGCCTCTGCAAGAGCCACCGTCGACGCTGTTGGCCATTTTGCAGCAGCAGTGGCAAGCACTTCTCCCCTCGAGTTTCTAGCAATATAGCCATATCCCATAAGTGAGCCAGCCGAGACAGAAGCATCAACGTTAACCTTTATAATCCCCGACTGTGGTGGTCTCCAAGTTGCGTTGCCTCCCTCGCGGCGCTGTCCATGCAGAACAGATCCTTCATCACCAACGGTAAAGCCCACAGACGCCAAGGAAGAAGCCCGACGGAGCACAAAATCAAACGGGTACCACTGGTGATCAAAGCACCATTTGTTTCGCCGCTCCCAAATTGCCCACAACAAGGTGAAAACAGAATCAGCAAGCCAATCATCTCCTTCTTTCAAAATCTGAGACAACCACTGAACCAAGGAGAAGTTATCTGGGACGTGACGAAAGTCCATAAACAAAGGAGAGCTGAACCAAACCGGTGCCACCTCCGAGCACCCAAAGAAAGCATGAACCAAAGTCTCGTCGTCATCTCCACAAAGAGGGCATATAGAATCCGTGACAATGCCACGGTTCACCAAGACAGCACGCACAGGGACAATATCATGGCAGGCCCGCCAAAGAAGCTCCTTGCATCGAGGGATAGATTTTGTTTGCCAAAGAACCTTCCAAATTCCTGAAATTGCACCAGAGGATGAAGCCAGAGCATTTCCCTGTAAAATAAATTCATAACCAGATTTAGTATCATAACGCCCCATCCTCCTTGGCCACCCAGAAGATCTGATCCATTCCCCCTACTACCGAAACTGGAATCTGAAGAATAAGACTAGCCTCGTGAGGAGCAAATACTTGACGAATGAGAGCATGATTCCACTCCCTCCTGCCTGGCAACAAGAGCTGAGAAACTCTTTGTAAACCAGGCCTATAATTATGGCCAGAGAACAATCTGAAACCCGCCGCCCCTGGCACCCACTGGTGAGACCAAATATTAATATTTTCTCCTGTACCAACCCGCCACAAACAGCCCTTATCCAGCACCCATCGTGCCCCCATAATACTACTCCAGGTGTAGCTTGGCCGAGAGCCTTTAGTAGCCTCCATCAGGGGTGAATGTCGAAAATAACATGCTTTAAGCACTCTCGCCATCAAAGAATTCTCCACCGTCATCAAACGCCACCATTGTTTGGCCAACAACGCCGTATTAAAAGCATGAAAAGAGCGAAAACCAAGACCTCCTTTCTCCTTCGGTTGTGCCATCCTTTCCCACCTCATCCAACACATATTCCTCCTTGTCACGTCACCCCCCCAATAAAATCTATTTATCATCCCCTCAATCTCCGAACAAAGAGACAATGGGAGTGCAAAGCAACTCATAACATAAGCCGGTATCGCCTGGGCCACTGCTTTCACAAGGACTTCCCTTCCCGCTCTAGAGAGAGCTCTCTCCTTCCACCCCTTCAACTTCTTCCAAACCCTCTCCTTGACAAAAGCAAACACTTGGGTTTTAGAGTCACTCTCAATCACCACATTTGATAAAAAATGTTGTTTACAGAACAACAATGCTTTTTGGATATTTTTTGAATAAACAATGGATTATATATTGAAGGAAAGTACAAGAGGTACTAGATGATAAAAACTTTAGCTTCATACGCCCAGCTATATATGCTCCATTATATTAACAAATTTAATGCTATAATTTTATAACTTAGTATTTAAAAAAAATGAGTAACTGACATCTTAATATTATATTTGATGGTGCAATAATTACTTTCACTTATTTTTAAATTTGAAGTTATTAGCCTATAAGTTTGGGATTGTATTAAAAAATCTACAATTATAAGTTTAAAGTTAATTATAATTTTCTACCATTGTTGTCACTAGGCTAGGTAACATCTCTGTTACTACCACCATTGCTACTTGGGACCGGCCAGTATCCCATACCATAACCACCCAACACCCTTCACAAGCATCGCCATTGGTTTGCTCTACCACGACCGCAACACTTCACCATTACACATGTTATAATATTATATCATTTGGAGGTAATGTTGATAGAGGTGAGTGATGCCGTGAATTTATAAAAATGTCAACAACTTTTGAAACTTAAAATCACTAAAAACTAACATCGGATTATAGAACTAAAAACAAATTTAAGTTTTTAAAAATTTCAAAATATAAAACTTAAAATCACTAAATGAAGGAGAGAGTATACGTTTTTTAAAGTTCTCCACTATGTCATCTAGGGTTCTATATTTGGAATAAGTTTTTTCTATTTCCCTTAAAACCCAAAAAACCTACATGGCCTGAAAATGAAGGGGCGAAAGAGGAAGAGGTCTTTTTATCCTTGGCCCTGCGGAAGCCAATAACATGATTTTTGGCCATGATTAACCTCGTCAACTGGAATGGTGGTATAAATGTAATATTTATAAGGAAAGATTAAGCCTAACATTGTTTTTTAGACTCAAGTGATGATTAACAATGAAGAAAATGAAAGTAAGTGTTGTAAAATGAAGCTAAGTAAGGGAAAGACTTGTCGGAACTCGAGTTTAGAAAAACAAATGTATTGTGCTTTTTAGCCCATTTTTATAGGGTATTGTCCGAAGCTCTAACAACGCATGTGAATTGCAAGGCGAATTGTTGAGCTTTGTGCTTTAAAATGGTACTAACTCCTTATTTTCCATTTTTCAAAAATATATTTATTGCTCATCATTACTATGCAAGGAACATGTGCCTTGGAGAATGAAAAGACGTTTGAAGATATGTGAAAAGACATATTTGGCGGAATGTTTTTTGCACAAGTTCAGATGGCTTAAAAGAATAGACATGTTGATTTCGAATTGATAAGACACACTTTGCCTTTATGCTAAACTAGTACTTTTGACCCGTGCGATGCACGGGGATATTCATTTTTTAGTGTTGTGTTTTTTTATAAAAATTTGTGTTTTTTCAAAGATATATATTTTATTGATTTTTTTGGTATATCGGAAAGATAAATTGATCTAAGAATCAAATGATGAGATCTTATAGTTATTGTTAAAAAATTGTTATTTTTATTATGTTTATTAAAAAATAATTTATGAATTAAAATAACAAAATTAATTTTAAATATAGGAAAACATGAATATGTAAGTTTTTATTCTGTCCCGCATGATTTTCTTGAAATAAAAGAAAATAATTAGAGAAAAATAATTTGAAGTTTTAAATTTTAATAACTTTTTTCTTTTATTCACAATTTTGCAGAAACCAACCCATATTTACAGTGACAGTGCACAAACCTTTAATCGTTATTTTAGTTATTGAAATTTCTATTGCTATTTTTTATTTCATTATATAACACATTCAACGTAGTTTTTTTCAACTTAGGGCTCCCTCAATAATGCCATACTTACCTAGGGCTCCCTCAATAATAGAGTTATTAGTCAGAGAAATTCTTTGCTTGTTCAACTTTCCATATCCTCTCTGTTGGTTCAACTTTCCATGCCTGAACTCTTCAGATTTGGACTCAATTATGCATTATGCAGCATTTTCATTGTTGATTTGTTAACTTAAAGAAAAACACCATTAAAAGTCTGTCTCAATCTCAAAAGCTGCAAAATCCTCTTTGTCTTAGGATGCACGACATTAATACTAACGATGCGAATAATAAATAAGAGAGAGCTTAGCATTAGGATCAACATCAAATCAACCTTTCATCTTTTCCCCGCATTTCAATCGAATCAATTCCCTTTCCTGCTCATTGCACTCCTTCACACACTACTTAGTCCTATTGTAGATCATCTTACGACTCTCGCTCTTTTCTTCTTAGCAGCTTCAAGCTCCTGCTTTTTCACCAAGGCATGTCCCTCTTCCCTCTTTCGCTTCTTCAAAGCAATGTCCTACATGCAAAGAGAATTTGATCAATTATAGTAAAGAAGAGCTTACTTAGAATAAGTGGCCCTTGACTGACTGAAAGCTAAAATAATTTATACACTTGATGCCGCTATTAAGTCACCTTAAACTTCTCTTAAGGTCTTCAGAACTTACTCTTGAATTACATAAGGCTCTATTCCTAGTTTGCTTTCATCAAACATGGTTCCTTAATGCATAATAACTCATGACAATTCATTTTTATAACTGTGAAACCTTCATTTTCTGATAAGAAGTGACTTTATTTCTAATCGTAACTCTCATTTAAGTGGTTAAATTAGGTAATCAAAACAGAAGCCGCAATGATTAAATATCAATACAATTTTTAACGAAAGAAGAGGAAAAAGATGATTTTCTTAATTCTTAAAGATATATGTAATTATGAGCCTCAAACTTACAATAAAAAGAATGTCCAAGTAGTATGCAATATTTTGAATTTCTTATTAGGTAACATTGGGAATATGATAAAGATTATTTTTCTTGACCACATGCTCACCACGCTTTCCCTTTTTTCTTTCAAGTTACCTTCTGGATTTTTTATCTCGCCCAGAGCCTAATCTTTCCCTTTGGGGTTCGCCAGTTAGTCGTAGATAGATTGCACTGTTTCTGTGATTTCACCTTTTATACCATCATTTGATATGTTCATTTGATAAAATTGATCTCACACATATCTTTGCTCATGAGTGGCCAAATTGGTTATTTGGACCATTTCCTAACTTTGAAGGCCTGATCAAGTCTAGAGAGAAGAAAGTTGAATAAAAAAAACTGAAATAATTGGTATACTCTTAACTTTTTCCTAATGCATCCTTTCATCAAATTAAGTATCAATAACTACATTTCAAAAAAAAAAAGTATCAATAACTACCAACATTCAGGGCAAAATCATAGAAGACAAAAGAAGGGGACTTGTGACTTGTAAGTCCCACACTAAAGGAGTTGCTGACAATCAAGAAAAACTAAATGCAAATATTCCAAGAGAGACTACAACTTACCCTAACCAATACATGGTCTGGGAAGCCGTCAGCTGCTGCAAGGATGCCACTGCAATTTTAAAGGCACCAATTTTAAATTAATTAATGCATTGTTCTAGAAAGAAATATACATTTTTTTAACACATTATATACTTAGTAAAAGGATAACTGAAAGATAACAACTCAAAATGGTATTCAAATTTTAACAGAAAGTAAAGTACCAAAATAACTTTGGGGGAATTTAATAAATTTTAGAGTCATAACAGTCTTTAGTTGTAACCTACCTTTCTCAAATAGGTATACTTCTCTCCTTTATGATATTGAACTTCTAGTGTATCATCCACCTCATCTGATTATTTATTTCTATTGCAGGAGACATATAGCACTCAATATGTAAAAAAAATTCCTTTTGAAGTAAACAAATTTCATAAGAACATGCACACAACTGGAGAAAAGATAAAAACTATGTTTAAGTACCTACCTTGGGTCTGTATCCAAGCACCAACATACTTCTGACCTCAAATTGGTCATTTAGTATTTTTTCTAATTGTAGAATCTGGCACAAAGATAATTGTAAGACAAAATAGAGGTAGCTATCAGGTAGAAATATGCCAAGCCAGTAGAAGAAGGCAAAAAGCTGAAGCATGAATAAAAGAAACACTGATTGAACCACTGCAAAAAATATGCTAGTAGAATAGTGTTGAGAAGGTTTTGGTGTTGTACCTCTTACAATGGCAAAGTGTCTAAATTCTAATTAGAGTAAGCTCGCACAGACCAAGAAAACTACTTTTGATTTTCCTCCTCTTAAAGAATAAGCTTGTATCAGCAAAGTGATCATAATTAAGAGATCAAAAAAAAATTCAAGGAAAAACTAAATAGTAATAAACCAAATAGATTGATTCAAAATCAGGACCAAAGTTTATCAATGGATTGTTAATTACATAGATACCTGTATTATCCTTTTTCATGAGCGAGGGAGGGAAAATACATGACAGTAACTTACATGATCTAAAAGCTCTAAAATCTTGCAACAACTCCAAAGTTTTAACACGCATAATATATTTTTCAAGCCAATACAATCTGAAGCTTACATCTTGTAATCCATTGACTAAGAAATAGCATGGTAACAAAATGAACTTGTACTCACCGGCGGCTGAAACCGGGATAAAGGCGGAAGCCGAGATAATTGCAGTGTTACGAACGAAAACCTAAAAATTGCAGCAATCAAACATAAATATGTCTACGACAAAGATAGGGGCACAAACAACCCAACCTGTACACACCACCGACGGAAGGAGGTGAAAGGAGGAGTGGTGAACCCATGTGCAACGGAACCTGCAACACAACAAACTGAACGAATGATGGAGAGGAGGAGAGTTTAAAGACGAACACATGAGTCGATTGGAAGGTGAATGATCGAAGAAACCCAAAAGACAACCGTTCTGAATTCTGATGGTCGATTGGCAACTGAATGGTCTAAGACTTGAAGACAGACACACGAATTATGATTTCACTTGGCTTTCTATCGCCTATCAAATAAAAAAAAAAGACTTGGCTTTCTATCAAAGAATCAACGGCCAATATCAAACTAAAGACTAAACGACGGTCAAGATTGATTCTCTATTCAGTAAATTACATAAATATCCATACAAAAAATTTCAACCATGTTTAATAATATATAAAATATCAATTTTGTTCTTAAGACTGCAGAAACTCTGCTTTTATAGAGTTTATAGATAGATGCTCAATAGGTTGTACGCAAGATATGCAGTGGATTAAGCAAGCGATGTGCCATTGAAATTGGGCGAACTTCACTAGGGTTGAAATGTGGCATTTGCAAAAGTTCATCAAAGCTTGAAGACACACTTTGCCTTTATGTTATATGCTTGATGTCTTGCAGGCTTATGGACTAAGACCCCGTTTGGAAAAACAGCTTAATTAAGCACTTATGGTCATAAGCGCTTATTCATAAGCTATTTTTAAAAATTTATTGAAATAAATTAAAAATAAGCTGTATATAAGCATAAGCTGTTTTTCATAAGCTATCACGAGTAGCTTATGAAAATAAGCTGAAAATAGCTTATGACAGGGCCATAAGCTGTTTGCATAAGCCCTCCCAAACACTGGCATAAGAGCTTATGCTGTCAGATAAGCTCAAATAAGCTATTCCAAACTGAGCCTAAAGAGAGTGACTTTGTGATTTAGGCCATATAGTTGAGTTAAGGCCTCATAAGGGGAACTCAAAGTTTGGGCTAAGCTTCTTATGGGATCATTTTGGGTGCTGGGGTCATTGCTGGCGAGCTGAAGTCTTTGTATGACCTTAAGTTTTTACTTGTATGCAAGTCACAGTTATTTGAATCTCGTAATAGGCGTTTAGGATCACGTCTCTGGGATCACAACGCTTGCTAGCTACTTGGTATGAGACAATTAAATTAGGGTTATGACACTCACCTTCATATGACTACTCGAGAGCCCATTGTAAATGTTACGTTCACTTGAATTGAAAAAGGTTGTGTTCAGAATTCTCATGGAGTCCTTTTGCTTGGACTACCTAACTCCCTTCTGAACATGAACAAGACCAGAAAATGAAAAATGTTTATATAGTTAATGAGCATATTCCTACAAGAAATTCCTGGTAGCAGGCCCATTAACCCCAGGCCCAAGCGCAATCTCTACAAACCCATCTGGATGAATGACTACCTTCCACTTCAGTAGAAGGACCTAGAAGCTCCTAGATGTTTATTTACTGTTTAACCCTCTTTTGTCTTTTCCTTGAATGAAGGTACTAGATACCATTGGGCTAGGAAGTTAGCAGGCCCAAGAGCCTATCAGACCCATTATCCACTATGTAAAAGGGGAAACCCTTACTGCTGAAGAAATGAACAATCAAATTAGTCTTTTCTTTCCTTTATTTCTTATCTTCTTTACCGTTGCTCTCCTAGGGCACAATGTTGGTAGTGAGCATCCTACCAAATTGGTGCTTTCATTGAGCTTCAATGCCCTCCCCACCCGACCTGACTGAGCTCCTAGCTGCCATTGATGGCAAGCTTGCCTCCGTCCTGCTCCGTCAAGACCAACAAGACACCCGCCACGAGGGTCTCACATCTTCCCTCAACCATCTCATGGAGAAGGTAGCTGCCATCTCCCCATCGCCCTCCCCGTCTCCCCCTCCACGCCCACTACACCAACTGGGTCGTTTTCCGCCGGGATTCACCCCGCCCCCACCTGTTCAGATCCTTCCTCAACCAACTGCAGCATCTACGTTGCCTAAGACCATCAAACTGCAACTTCAATGCTTTGAGGGCTCCGATCCTTTGGACTGGCTCTTCCATGCTGACCAGTTCTTTTCCTTTCACGGTATCTCCATTGACCACCGTCTTGATTTCGTGGGTTTCTACATGAAAGGAAGTGCTCTCAGCTGGTATAAGTGGATGCACTCCAACCAGCAACTCACGTCATGGGACGCTTTCTCTCGCTCGCTGGTGCTTCGTTTTGGTCCCTCCTCCTACGACAACCCAGAACAGGAATTGATGAAGCTTACCCAAACCGGTTCAGTCACTGATTATCAAACCAGATTTGAAAAATTATGCAACCAGGTGGTAGGTCTCTCGCCTGAAACTATCCTTAATTGCTTTATTTCTGGCTTGAAGAAGGAGATTAAGGGCGAACTCGCCGTACTCAGACCCTACTCCGTGTCAAATGCGATTGGGCTCGCAAAGTTATTGGAAGCGAAGCATACTGATGTGCGTCCCCCACCGCGTTTCCCTCGCCCACCATCTACTCCTTACACTCCCGCGGCAGCCTCCACACCCGCTAGGCTCACACCGGCGACCACCGCACCCTCTTCTTCTTCACAGCCCACGAAACCAGCCCAATCTTCGTTGCCCATTAAACGCTTATCCGCTGCTCAGATGCAGGAACGCCGAGCCTTGGGCCTTTGCTACAATTGCGACGAGAAATACGTCCTCAGCCACCGCTGCCAACCAAAACTGTTTCTGCTCATGGCCGGTGATGATGAGGAAGACTCACTGGCCACACCGGACACCCCCTTGGAAACTCAACAACCAGCTCAATCTGAGGAACCAGTCTATTTCACATTATCTCCACAAGCAATACAGGGAATTCCTTCCCCCAAAACATTCAAAGTTAAAGGCACCATCTCTGGCCATGTGGTCTCCATTTTACTGGACACGGGCAGCTCCCACAACGTGATGCCTCCGCGGATGGCTCATTTCCTTCGTTTGCCCATTCTTGGGGTTCCCAGTTACAAGGTCATGGTAGGAAATGGTGCGCATATATGCTGTGCGGGTTATTGCCCCGATACTGAGGTGATTATGGAAGGCACCTCTTTTCTGGTGCCCTTTTTCCTATTCGATGTACATGGCGCTGATGTGGTTCTAGGCTTGGACTGGCTACAAACCTTGGGGTCTACTGTTTCCGACTTCGCCATCCCATCCATGTCTTTCATTGTCGGCAACAAAACAGTCACACTGGTAGGCAAACCCTTCACCCCACCTGAGTCTGTCAATTTTCATCAATTTCGTCGTTGTCAAACAAGTGGGGCCATTGCTGAATATCACACCATCCAACTTACACCGACCCCACTCCCCTCGGGTACCCCATTGCTGGAGAATCTTCCCACCTCAACCGACGTCATGGATCCTTCCTTGCAAGCACTATTGCAGTCATTTCCTCAGGTGTTTGCTGCACCTCACGGTTTGCCACCCCCACGGACTCATGATCACCGCATCATGCTGCTTCCAGACTCTACTCCCGTGACGGTCCGACCCTACCGCTACCCTCACTCGCAGAAGGAGGCTATGTCTACACTCCTAAGTGACATGCTGCAGGCTGGGATTGTGGTGCCTAGCACCAGCCCTTTTAGCTCCCCGGTACTGCTAATCAAAAAGAAAGACGGGTCATGGCGTTTCTGCGTTGATTACAGGAGTTTGAACGCCATTACAGTCAAGGATAAATTTCCTATACCTACCATTGATGAACTCATTGACGAGTTGGGGGGAGCCACAGTCTTTTCCAAGATAGACCTCCGCTCCGGGTTCCACCAAATCAGGGTAGCCCCCGAAGACACGCATAAGACAGCATTCCGCACCGTCGATGGCCATTACGAGTTTCTCGTCATGCCATTTGGTCTCACAAATGCTCCATCAACCTTCCAGGCCGCCATGAATGATTTACTAAGGCCATTTCTCCGCAAGTTTGCTCTCGTCTTCTTTGACGACATCTTGGTTTACAGCCCGGATATCACCACCCATTTGGAGCACCTACGGATGATCCTTACAACATTAGTGGCTAATCAATTTTATGCTAAACAGTCTAAATGCACTTTTGGTGTTTCCACCGTGGACTACCTTGGCCACATCATTACTCCACAGGGCATTAAACCCGACTCTAGCAAGGTGCAAGCAATTATTGATTGGCCCACGCCCCGAACCTTGACAGCCTTGCGAGGTTTCTTAGGGCTCACCGGCTTCTACCGCCGGTTTGTGCGCCACTATGCTTCTCATGCAGCCCACCTCACCGACCTACTCCAAGAAGACGGGTTCAAATGGAATGCAAAGGCTGAAGAAGCTTTCACCAAGCTGAAGGAGTTAGTCACCACAGCACCAGTATTGGCCCTCCCAGATTTTTCTCTTCCATTTGATGTGGAAACCGACGCTTCTGGCGTAGCTATTGGCGCTGTTCTGTCACAAAAGAAGCATCCAATCGCTTATTTTAGCAAGAAAATGTCTAAACAGATGCAGCACCAATCCACCTATGTGCGGGAAATGTATGCTATAACTGAGGCCATCAAGAAATGGAGACAATACCTGTTGGGTGCAAGGTTCAATATTTATACAGACCAACAAAGCCTCCGACACCTCCTCACACAGACCATTCAGACCCCGGAGCAGCAGAAATGGGCTTCGAAGCTGCTCGGCTTCGACTTCATCATCCACTATAAACCTGGCGCGACCAACAAGGTCGCTGATGCTTTAAGTCGTCGCCACACCGAGGAACCATTGCTGGCAACTCTCTCTTCGCCGGTACCATCCTTACTGGATCGCATTCGTTCCTTCTATGCTACCTCACAAGGCCGCGAGCTATGGGACAACCTACTCACCAAGAAGAACTTCACACAGCACAACAACATGCTGTATTACAAAGGAAGTTTGTTCTTGCCTGATACCGATAATCTGCGAAGAGAGATACTCATGGAGTACCACTCCTCACCCTCAGCTGGTCATTCCGGCCTGCGGCCTACTTTGGCAAGATTGATTGCCTCCTTCCAGTGGCCAGGCCTGTACAAAGACGCCAAACAATTTATTCAGAGCTGTGCAGTGTGTCAAGGCAGCAAATACAGCCCAACCAAAAAGCAAGGCCTTCTTAACCCATTACCCCTGCCATCCCAGGTGTGGGAGGACATCTCCATGGATTTTGTCACCGGCCTCCCTCCGTCTCAAGGGCACACAGTGATATGGGTGGTGGTTGACCGCCTCACCAAGTCCAGTCATTTCATTGGCTTGCCAACAAAGTTCACGGCTGAAGCCTTGGCCAATCGGTTCTCCTCCGAAGTCTGCCGTTTGCACGGCCTGCCGAGGTCAATCGTCTCCGACCGCGACAAGCTCTTCCTTAGTCATTTTTGGCGTGAACTTTTCCGTGTTTAGGGCACAAAGCTTCATTTTAGCACTGCCTATCACCTTGAAACGGATGGGCAAACCGAGGTCGTTAACCGCGGTCTGGAAACATATCTCCGCTGTTTCGCCAGTGAGCAACCAAAATCTTGGTTTCGTTACCTGCACTTAGCGGAGCTATGGTACAACACCTCCTTTCACTCAGCTATTGGCATGGCCCCTTTCACCGCTCTGTATGGCCGGAAGCCTCCATGTATGCTTGATTACGTGCAGGGAAGCAGTAGGATTGGTTCCTTGGATGTCACCTTGCAAAACCGCACTCAAATTCTTAGAACATTGAAAGCCAATCTTATGAAGGCACAGGAAAGAATGAAACTGTCCAAAGACAAAGGGAGGGTGGATATTACCTTTCAAGAGGATGATTGGGTCTTGCTCAAGCTCCAACCATACCGACAACAATCCTTGATTCGTCGGACATCTCAGAAGCTAGCCCGTCGGTTCTTTGGCCCCTTTAAGGTCCTCCGCCGCGTGGGATCAGTGGCTTACGAGCTTGATCTTCCTCCTTCCAGCAAGCTCCACAACGTTTTCCATGTGTCACTGCTTCGCCGGTTCAAAGGCGACCCCGCCTTAGCGTACCACCCCCTGCCCTTGCTTGCTACTGATCTTCTGGACAACACCCCGGCGGCCTTGCAGGCACCGGCGCCGTTCACAGATGTTCCACCCCCTCCTTCGATCCCAACCTTGGTTCCCAATCCACCTCCGGAGCCAACCCCGCCCCCAGCGCCCGCCGCGGCTGCGAGCTCCGCCGATATCGCTGCTAGAGCTCCGTCCAACACCATAACGCTTTCTCCCCCACAAATCAAGTTTGGGTCTATTGGAGAAGAAGGAGAAACAGAGCCAAGAGTATCTTCGAAGACTCCCACTGGCCAACTTAAGTCCAAAGAAATAGCTGTTGAGCACGCAAGCCAAGGTCTTAAAGAGCCTCTGACTACACCTACCCCTCAGTCTTCAAATTCCAGTTCCCAAGTCTCTTCGGTCACAATCACCCACGTGACGCGCACAGGAGCATCCAACTCAACCTCCAAGGAAGGCGCGGGAAACCTTGACATTCCTCTCGCTCAATCCACACCACCCACCACAAACTCAATCCAATCTGGACCGTCGAACCATTCCGCCAAGGCCCACCAACTTGGCAAGGAATCTCTCACCACACCGCCTCTCACTGACCCATTGCATTTTCCCCCCTTGGGCCGACCCCAGACTGCTCCTAAGGGCCTTGCGGACAAGTCCCGTCTTCAAGGGGAAGGGGATGGTAGCAGGCCCATTAACCCCAGGCCCAAGCGCAATCTCTACAAACCCATCTGGATGAATGACTACCTTCCACTTCAGTAGAAGGACCTAGAAGCTCCTAGATGTTTATTTACTGTTTAACCCTCTTTTGTCTTTTCCTTGAATGAAGGTACTAGATACCATTGGGCTAGGAAGTTAGCAGGCCCAAGAGCCTATCAGACCCATTATCCACTATGTAAAAGGGGAAACCCTTACTGCTGAAGAAATGAACAATCAAATTAGTCTTTTCTTTCCTTTATTTCTTATCTTCTTTACCGTTGCTCTCCTAGGGCACAGTGTTGGTAGTGAGCATCCTACCAATTCCTTGATCCTTTATATAGCAAAAAGGAGACACATTAGTGTCCTAGCACCCATGTTACCATGTACAAATCCGAGATATCCTCCCGCCATCCTCGCCTACAAACATCACCTCCTTCACCGCAGAACAAGAGACTCAACTCAAGAAAGCAACAAACAATCCACTTCTCATTCTCTTTTCTTCTCTTCCCTCCCAAGTCCCAATCTCAAAATCAAAACCATAATTTATTATTATATAAACAAACAAACCACATTACAAATATCATCAAAATCTAACTCGCAATGCTTCGAATCTGTTTGAGAACAACTCGCCCCTTTCTTCGCTTCCCTCGTCCCCGCTACATCTCCAGAAAATCCTTCAATTCACCATCCAAAGACTTACAAAATTCCCAAATTGCCCCTCCAACCGTCCCTAACAACCTCTCTCCCACTCCTTCCTCGCCTCTCTCTCGCACCTCCTTCATCGCTCTCTCCGCCGTCGCTGTTTCCGCACTCTTCGCCTCCGCCGCGATTCTCTCCTCCGATTCCAACTCCGATCACGACGGCGCGCCGAATCCTCTCTATGCCGGCGCCGAGCACGCCGTGCACCGCTCCGTCGACTCCTTCAACAAGCTTTTCCACCACGTCAAGCGCACCGGCGTCGCTGCTTCTGTCCTATGGCAGTCGCTCCGCTCGGTGCTGTCCTCCGCCAACCACGAGGTCCGTTCCGGCTTCGAGATTCGTGTCGCGGCACTGCTGGCAGATATCGCCGCCGCGAGCTCCAGCCGCAGGGCGGCGATTGTTGGCGCTGGAGGCGGCGCCGTAGTTGACTGGCTGCTCGAGTCTGTTGCGGTGGCCAAGGACGGCGGTATCGGTACTCAGGCGGAGGCCGCGAGGGCGCTGGCGTATTTGATTGCGGACCCGAACGTTTCTGCTGCTGTGCTTGCTCGACCTCATGCTATTCCGAATCTTCTGAGGTTCATTTTCTCTTGCCAGCCTCGGCGTTCCAAGAATAAGAAGGTAACTGATTCTATATCCAAGCTTTCTGTGTGAATCGTAATGCTATTGTTGTTTCTACTTATCTTGAATGAGACCTAGTTTAGCATTGTAGATTTTGCTTCTTTCCTTTAATAACAATGCATTCATAATCTGATCATTGTTTATATAATATACTATATATATGCGGCGCGCATTAGATGAGATCATGTTTTCTTGACCTTACTGTAGAAATGGATGTAACCATTCTAGTATAGTTGTTTGGTCGGTGTTAATTATGTATGCGTATGTGTATATTTGTGTAAATGCAAGCTTCACTCAAGAAGTTGGTAGTGTCCTTTTTCTGATTTTGACATTTGTGATATCATGCAATCTTTTTTGGCAGCAGCATTCAAGACGCAGTATATTTGATGTTTCTGATTCTTTGAAAGGCAGGAGCATGCTCGTGGCTGCCATCATGGACATTGTTACGTCCAGCTGTGACAATGCAGAAAAGGTGTCATTTAGGCCATCGTTGCCTGGAAATGCTGAAACCAGAGACATTGCTGCAGCCCTACAGGTTATTGAGGAAGGGGGTTTGCACTTGGATGAGCCACCAGAAGGTGAAGATGACGATGATGATGGTGGGACAGGAAGGAAAGGGATTGGAATCAAGATACTTGGAGGTACCACTGTTTTAGGGCTTTCGAGGACCAGCAGCGTGATGAAGTTGGATAATAACTCTAATTCCAGTCATGAAGAATCATTGAAGCATCATACTCCAAAACCCCTTGTGTATCAAAGTGATAAGTATGACAATTCACAGGCACAACACAATATGTCTTCTGCTGTTGTTCCTGGTCTATGGGATGATTTGCATTGTGAACATGTTGCTGTTCCTTTTGCCACTTGGGCATTGGCAAATTGGGCAACGGCATCACAGTTGAATAGATCTCGCATACAGGAACTGGATCAAGATGGAAATGCTATCTTGTCTGCTTTAATGGCACCTGAGAGATCTGTTAAATGGCATGCAAGTTTGGTGGTGCGGTTGCTATTAGAAGATCGCAATACACCTTTGAATGAATCTGTTTCTGATTGGAGTTCCAGTCTCCTTTCTACTATTTCTCAGGCATGTAAGCATGAAGATGTTTCATTAGCTCAGGTAGCTTTTTCTGCCTTTCTGTTATCTGTTGAGAGGAGTCCGGGCGTGCAGAAGATAGTGATGGAGAAGGGTCTTAATTTGATGAGAGATATTGCTAAACAGACAACAAAGCATAAGCAGGTCCAAGAAGCAATGGCAAAGGCATTAGAACTACTTTGTACTGGGGACCTGCATTTATCTCTTGAAGAGAGTCAAAAATGGTCAGGCATTCTTCTTCCCTGGGTTTTTGGAACATTTTCTTCAGATACTATACGAAGTTCAGCCATAAGGATTCTTTCTCAGATCTTAGAAGACTATGGAGCATCATGTATACCACTTTCTCAAGGATGGTTAGCCATGCTCTTAACTGAAGTACAAAATTCCATCAAGAAATCAAATGATAAAGGAGCCAGTCAGCCTAACAGTGATAAAGTGAAGGTTTGGAAATATTTTGCTTTCTCTTTCTGTTAAAACTGACATGTCATTGTTAGCTGATTATGCTGCTTCAATTCCTAGTCGACTTTTAATCCTCACTTCTGCTGTGTGTTCACCTTTTCAGACTTCAATCAATAATGCAAATATTGCTTTGGCTGGACAAGTTGCAAATCAGCTATCTAGTGCTGTGGTCAATCTGGCAGCTAAACAATTGAGAATTGCGTCTAATTCTGGGGATACATCCACTCTGGCTGATTTTCTCTCTCTGGAACCTCTAGCAGGACCATTTAAAAATTTAAAAAAAGATAGTCTGCCTAAATTTGGTGCTGCAGATTCTGCCTTGGCAACCCTGAAAGGTATTAAGGCTTTGGCTGAAGTTATTGCTGAAAACTCAGTGTGTCAGGACAAGGTTGTTGATTTTGGCATTTTATGTTTGCTGAGGCGCTTTTTATTGAATGATGATTATGAGAAACTGGCTGCCATTGAGGCTTATGATGCATCATCCAGAGCACATGAGGGGCAGGAGCGGATGTCAAATAAAGGAGACAAACCTCCTATATCAGATAAAAATGATCCAGCTAGTGTCCGAGTTCCACCCACAGCTCATGTCCGCAGGCATGCAGCTCGGTTATTGACCATCCTCTCCCTGCATCCCAAAGTCAAGAAGGTCGTTATAGCTGATGAAACTTGGTGCAATTGGCTTGATGATTGTGCTAATGGGAAGATTCCAGGTTGCAGTGACCTTAAAATGCAAAGTTATGCCAGGGCAACACTTTTAAATATATTTTGTGAGGACCAGTTTAATGGAATGTCTGAAACTGGAAGCTCTGGAACTGGAAGCTCTTCTGATGGTGGTGTAAAAAATAACTTGTGTCCTCGTTATGCTGACATGATATTCTTGATAAATTCTCATCTTCCGCACTGGAAGTGTCCCAAAGAAACAGATCGACGAGGTCCTTTCTCAAAAGACGTATCTGTGTCTACTTCTGATGTTACTGAGGATGGGATAAAAACCTTAGATGATGGCAACTGCTCTAGTTCAATTGGTTCAACTGAAAGTGGCCTAGATAGAAATTGTCCTCCGCTGGACGTAGTTTTTGTCCATGGCCTCCGTGGAGGACCTTACAAAACTTGGCGTATATCTGAGGACAAATCCTCAACTGTGTCCACCTTGGTGGAGAAGATTGATGAGGAAGCAGGAAAGCTTGGAACCTTTTGGCCTGGCGAATGGCTTTCCAGTGATTATCCAGATGCTCGCTTGTTTACCCTCAAATACAAGGTTTGCATTTGTAAGATTATGACTTGCTTTCCTAAGTAAGAAATGACTTTAGCTTATGAGTATTTTTATTGTATTCTTTATTACTGTTAGTTTTAACAGCTTCTTTAAGTTTTCCTTGTATATGATCCCTTTCACATGCATCTAACTCTCAGTGCTTTATACAGTCTAATCTCACACAGTGGTCTGGAGCTAGCCTGCCTCTCCAGGTGAATCTCTTACTGTACCTCTGTATTATCTGATTAAGTGATTGAGAAACAGCAGCTCATTTTACTTCTCTACCATTGGCTTGACTAGTTAGTCACCTAGGAAGTTTCCAAATACTTGACTTTGTGTATTGGAGTTTCATCCTCTATGACTATGAGCCTTGTTAAGGGTTTTTGAAAAATTATCATTTTTAATGCTACAGACCTACAGTCACTGTGGAGCATTACCATAAGCTGACTTGCAGGTTGCAATTTCAGCAGATGCTTTTATTTGCTTGAGACCGAATGCATAATAATACATGATTGTATATTCAATATTAGGACCATTTTAAAAGCTAAAAGTCTAAAACACATGGATCTATACATTTTATTAAGTACTTTTATGTTTTGAAAATATTTTTGGTCTTCCTTTTAACCTGTGCGTAAATTGTTGAAGTGAGACTGCATTTGGTGGATGTATGTGAGCAAATATCTTTCTTACTTCATCAGTTCATCCGTTAGTTTCTGCATTATTATTTTCTCTTGTTCATGACTTCATGTATTTAGCCATTAGAACCTTGGTGAGCTAACTTCTCTAACCTATATCCATCTGTTAGTGTTAGTTATTTACTCACTTATATATTTTTCATAGGCAGGTCTTTTTCTCTCTCCCTCAGCTCTCCTCTCAATTGTTGCTTTGTTCTCTAGTTACCATTCTAGTTCATATCATATACATGTTTATTTGAACTTTGCAGGAAGTTAGTTCTATGCTATTGGAGAAGCTTGTTGCTGCAGGAATTGGGAATCGACCTGTTGTTTTTGTAACTCACAGGTTAGTTTGGCTGCTTGAGTGTATTCACATTTTTTTAGACTGCGGTTTTCAAATGTTTTTGTTACCTGGTTATTTGTTTTATAAAATTGCACCTTTCTTCTTTTGTGTCATGTTGTTTTCTGTTGTCTGCAGTATGGGGGGCTTGGTTGTGAAGCAGATTCTTCATACAGCGAAGGAGCGAAATTTTGATAATCTTGTGAATAGTACAATAGGAATCGTAAGTATAAACTCCTTAAGTATATACTTAAAACATTGCACTTTTGTCTAATGCTTTATTTTGGTTGTAGGTGTTTTATAGTTGTCCTCATTTTGGTAGCAGACTTGCAGATATGCCATGGCGAATGGGCCTTGTGCTTCGTCCTGCTCCAACAGTTAGTATTTAAAATTACCTTCTTTCGTTTAACTGTGGATGTTGTTAGTGTATTTCTTATTCTAAAAATTTCTACATTTGAAAGATTTTTTATAGTACTTTGTTCTTAATGTTTTATAGATAGGAGAGCTAAGAAGTGGGTCTTCAAGACTGATTGAGCTTAATGATTATATTCGTCAGCTTTATAAGAAAAGTATGCTTGATGTCCTCAGCTTTTGTGAGGTAATAATAAGCAGTTAATTTTCTGTTATAATCTATATCAATGTCTTTTATGAGTTTGAGTTGTCATTGGCTGTGTTTTGCAGACCACAGTAACTCCAATAGTTGAAGGTTATGGTGGATGGGCTTTGCGAATGGAAATTGTACCTATTGAGTCAGCATATCCTGGATTTGGGGAACTTGTTGTAAGTTGTTATGAACCAACTATCTTGAAAACTTAAACGGTTGGTTTTAAGACACATGAATGATTCAGTATTATATTTCCAAGTCCTAACATGCCCCCTCATGAAAAGAGCGTTGGGCCTTGAAGCATGCAAAGGCACATAGATGGTTTTTTTGTTATGTTCCTAAGTAAGTTTTGTGAAATATTTCCCGTGTCAAAGAAAAAATGAAATAAATAATAAAATACTGTTTTGAATACTAATCATATACTCATCCCTCCCTAAATTCCCATATGCAAAGTGCTTGAGTTCTAAAATCGATTTCTGATGCACATAGTAACCCTGGTGCATTTAAGAGACAATAACGCTTTAGAGTAGTTTCATTCAATATTGTGAAGTGAGTTTTTTGATGTTGTATTTTAGTGCTGGCTAATATCTTCAATTTTTGAACAGGTATTGGAGTCAACAGATCATATAAGTTCTTGCAAACCAGTGAGCCGCTTAGACCCTTCTTATACAGAGACATTAAAGTTCTTAGAGAAATTAAAAGCGTGTTATACCTGACTGATCCGTTTTTGTGGAGATGTGTAAATACTTTTGAAGAGTTAGGTAGGTGTGATATTAATATGCAAAATGCATGAGCTCATTTATCACGTGGCTTCCATTTGATAACTTGATACCATTCAACAAGTTGAGTGAAGCTTCATGATGACCTGACAGATTTGGTCTTAGTAACTTATACATTTTTTCATTGTTCGATTCATTTGGTTCAAATTTTGTGATTGATGTTGTAGGTCAGTTGGCTCTTGGGGATTTTAATCCGTTCGCCTTGTACATAATAGGAAACACAATTATAACCCCTGTATATTCAATTATTCATATAATCAGTCTTCTTTTTTTATGTCAGAATTCTGGAAGCATTTAGGGTTCTGAATTCTCTTTCAGATGTAATTATAATTCGATTTCTTTGCAAAAGAAGGTTGGTGTGATGTTTTGTTTTAAAGTAAGTGTAAAAACAATCCACCTCGTTACAGTAATGGATTCAGAAACTTTATGTTGTAGGGGCAACATACATAACATATATATTAGTTTTAAAATCTAAAATATCTCATAATTAATTTTTATGTGTTTCTACAGTTCAGAAGTATTAGATGAAAGATAAAAATATTTAATATATAACTTTTTTTTAATAAAATCAAACATTTGAAAGGAGCACACAAGGGTGCTAAAGTGTGAGATTAAAATTAAGGAATGTTGAGTGCAATATTACAAAGTAATACTGTAATAGTATATAATAATAAAACATATTAAATAATTACAAATATGATATAGTTTTATGTATATGTTATGTAATATATAATATTGATGGTTATTTACCCTCGCAACCAATTGTATAGATCCGTTATGTCAATGGTCATTATTCACAACTATGAAATAATAATATTTATATGCTTATAAGTAGTCTAGCTGATGTAATATTGATACAAAACAGTTAAAAGCATTTTAGGAGTAGCATGAGGAAATACCAATAGTACTTTATGATATATATATATATATATATATTTATATATATTTGTTGTTGTTGTTCATATTAATGTGATCTTTTATTATTTGTATTCATATTAATACTTTATACTTTCTATCATACTATTACAAACACTATAATTTTCATCTAAAGGGATTGAGAAAGCTTCGTACAAAGAAAAACAAACAAAAAATTCAGAATGACATTGTTATTGTTATAGGTAAGATTGACACGGAACTGAAACAAAAAAAGTAAAACTGAATGGAAGCTAGAAATTGTAGTCAATTAAAGGAATATCTGAATCAACAACAGAGGAGCATCAGACTTGACTGAAAGTGCAATTAGTAAGCAATAGGTACAAACTCATTAAACAAACTACATGTTACAATTTAACAAGATCTGAAAATAAAGAAAGAATAAGAAATCATTTTTCTTCACAGTAGAAATAGTCTGTCTTGCAGGCTCTTGAAGTGCTTCTTTCTGTTCTGGGATGAGTGGTATCATAACCTTGAAATGTTGTAGCACCAGTTCCACACGGTCGAAGAGTGTTACAATAAGAAGTGAAACAAACTTTTCCTCTCAATCCATGCTCACATATTTCTTTTGCCCTCTGAAGATGTTTGCCACCACACAAATTATATCCATAAACCTGTTTCTCTGTGGCGAAAATCAAGCAATCACCATTCATAACCGCAAACCCTTCAACTCTTGGAAGTTCCTCCTTCAACCCCATCGCTTTCACCCTTATTTTCAAAACCCTTCTCCATAAAGTTGACTTGTAGTCTTCCAAGATCCAAATGGTAAAGACGCTCTTCCGGTGCCTCACTAAACAAATCGAATGATCTGAACTCTTCGCCTTCCCCCATTCAAAAATGCCCATGTTGCAACTATCATCATGAGAACCCCTTCTTGCATCTCTTGGGAGCCTCAGCATTGTTGATTCACCACTCTCATAATTGTACGCCATTATATGGCCTAAAGAAAGGACTTGACTTGGTAAAATATGGAGAACAATCAGATATGAAGTGGAGAGAGTTATTCAAAGTCACAGGCATATCAAGTCTAGCTCATGTTCCTACTACCAATGAAGAAGCTTTTCTCCATGGCTTCCCACACACCTTTCTTTGGAGAATACACTTTCAAATCACGATATGATGACCATTCAAGGGGGCTATCAATCAAGGTTATTCTATAGTCATCCACATCAAGATTATCGTTCATGCACTGAAACACAACATCCACATCAGCATCTGGGGATTCACGAACACTGGCAGGAGTAGCAATTGGGAGCCATGTTTTTGTGACAGGATTGCACACAAAAAGCTCAACTTCACTCTCTCTCGACGCGCTTCGACACAAGGCTAGTCCATTGCTAGATGAGATGATTTTCCCCGATTTCGCCAACAAACTGAGGAAATCTTGAGGCACCCCAGAACATAATAATTCCTCAGCATTGAAAGAGTGGCTTTCAATTCTTCCACTAAACCTCTGACCATTGTCTTGCTGTATAAAAAATCCAGTGTCTTGTACCAACATATTTTGTGCATTCTTCATGCAAAAATATGTCTCTTTGCTGAAATTCAAGGTCCACCCACAAACACTCTTGAACTTGCACAATGATTTAGCTGGAAGCCATGAAAAGATTTGAAATAGCTCATCCTCACATAATGCCATGACTAACACAGTAGAACAAAACACTCTCTAATCTTGAACTAGAGGCCGAGACACAGTGAGATGAAGCAAAATAGGTCTTATGATTTCAGATGTGTTAACTTGTCAAGAATGAAGGCTATTTATAATTTTAGTCTTTAACTTGATCTCCAATTTGGTTATCTTATTTAATGCATATCTTTTTTTTTCGACAAAATAATTCATATCTTTTGTTTAACTGGTCGACTTTAATTCATATCTTAAGTGTATCTTTTGTTTTTTTTTTTTTTATGGAATAAGTGTATCTTTTGTTTAAGATGTACAATCACTGGATTGTTTCCTTCATTGATTTTCGTTTCCTTTTTTGTTGATTTACATAATTAATTTTATTTCCAATTAAAATAACTTATATCCTCTGTAGATCAAGAAATTTAAAATAAGAGATAAATGTTATATAATATGAAAAAGTTAGAATCAAATAAGATAACGAACTTTTCTATTGGATTATCTTTTGTGTTTATTTTTATTTTGAATCTTCAAATCTTTTTTTGAATCTAACTTAACCTTTTTTTTAACGTTAAATCTTCAAATCAATTTTTTTTTAGAATCTTCAAATCAAATTTAATCTAACTTAATCTTTTTTTTAACGTAATCTAAAAACTTTTTTTTTGAAATCTAATCTAAAACCTTTTAAGTCCAGAAATCAAATCTTTTAACTAGGAAAAACAATCACAAGTCGTGATACATATATATATATATATTTGATATGCTAGCTTCATCTGATTTTATATAAAGATACTTACAAATTAGGATGAACTCAGTGCTAAACAAATAATCACGAATTAAAGCTTCAATGGGTTTCCTCTCTGTTCCCTATGCGATCCTCCCCTGCCTCCAAGAAACAGACAATGACGCTGATCATGATGTTGAAGATCACATAACCCCAGCTCATCGTTCCATCTTCATTGTGCAGGAGAACATGCTATTTGAATTGAAGAATATTTTCAAGGGCTATGAAGGTGCCTGGTGTGTTGGTTCTTCCCGTGGTTGGCTTATGATTTTAGACACTGAAGGGTGTCCTTTTCTACTAAACCCACCTTCTTCCACTTGCATTCGGTTGCCAACCTTTTCTCAAGCATTCATGCACCGTGCCGGAATCACATACTCTTATTTTGTGCAACACTTGTTGGATTCCTTTGTGTCCAAAGCAGTGCTCATGCGTTCTCCATCTTCTTCGCAATACACACTTGCCATACTGTTTAGCTACCCATGCAGACTCGCCTTTTGCACTAACTCTTCAACATGGGTGGAACCCACTAGTGCTAAGTGCTTTTATTGCGACATTGTGTTCCACGACAACATCCTCTATGCTCTTGCGGAAGATGGGTCTCTTGAAAAATGGGATTTTAATAAAGAAGTTCCAAGAAAAATCCTAGATTTTAAACTAACTATGGAGTGGGACGAGGAAGAAGAGAAAGAGTTCCCGAGAGACAAGTTTTCGTCGAAGATATATTTGGTGATGTCAGAGGGAGAGTTGTTGTTGGTGAAAAGGCTTATCGGAGATTTTGTCAATGCCGACGGTGAAGTGGTGTATGAAGGATATAAGCCACCGGGTTATGATAGTGAAGTAATTTGTCCTTATAGGACCAAATATTTTGTGGTGTATAAGCTTGACTACATGAAGAACAAGTGGTTAAAGAAGAGTTCTTTGAATGACCGAGTTCTTTTTCTTGGTGCCAATGAGTCGGCTTCGGTGTCTGCCAAAGAGTATAAAGGATGTGAAGCGAATTCGATTTACTTCACGGACGATAGAAGTGAAGAGATGAATTTGGACTATTCATATGGTGGGCATGATTGGGGTGTTTTCAACCTTGAAGATAGATGTGTCAAACTCCTCACCCCATTTGCATATAAGATGGATCCACCACCTGTTTGGGTGGTTCCAACTTCAGATGACTTTTAAGTCTAAGTTGATTATTTTGCATTGTATTATCACCTATGTCTTCTAATTTTCTAGATCTTGTTTTTAATCATTCCGTAGATATTCAATGTATGCACTATGCAGGACTATCATCTGAATGTTTTTTTTGGGAATTATCATGATGTTTATGATTGAAATTGTTTACTAAATTTTGAGTAGACAAAATAAAACTAGGATTTGTTTCTGTTGGGAGTAATTTCAACCTAATGCATTTCTATTCCTCTTAATAAATGGACAAAATATTAAGTAAAACTTACCTATGATGTTTAAAAAAATTGAAATCTATGAATCACCACTTAATTCCGATTCGACGGGGTGGCCATGCTTGTGGGCATTTCTGATCAAAGACCAAAATATGTTTAGTTTATAGTAGGGTAATATTAACCGATTTAATTTGTAAAAATAAAAACTTCATAATGGTAATGTTGGCAATGCAATTGTTCTTGGGGAAATTCCAATGGGATTAGAGTGTTTCCTGTTCAGTCCAACAACATGATTCAGGGAAATTTCTCTGCAGCTGCTGCTATTCAAAATTAATAGTGGTTTTGCCCCAAATCAATATCCATCATCAATGTTAATGAACATGATGAATGGCTTCAATAACCAACCATCACCAATGATGAACATGAACATGCATGATGCAGACTATTGGCATGCTATGTAGCAACAACCTCATAACACTTTCAGCCCTGCTAATCAAATTACTCCTATATATTATATATTATGCCTCTTTGCCTAGTTACCCTGGAGGAGATTATGATCATGATCACTCTGCAGCATGTTTCAGTGATGACAATACTAGCAGCAGTTAGCTGTTCAGTAATGTAATGATAGATTGTAGAGGTAAAAGGTGTCAGGAAAAAAAAAGCAAAAAGGTAGGGTGTTTGTGTTTGACTGTGATTTGAGGAATGTGGATGTGTTAGTTTTAAAGGTAAATTAAAACTTGACTTAAATGACATTTCAATCTTAATTTATGAGATTTAATGCTTTAATTATAGGACACTTACCCCAGTGGAAGGTACTGCAGTCACATTTTCATACCTAAATGTGGTTGTCCTTGTGATTGAGGAGCACATATGCCCTTTGAATCTATTTCTAGTTGCTATGAACTCTTCATTTTTGAAGTCTGCAAATTGATTGATGCCTAGCTTGTAAGGCTTAGTGGCAACATTGTTGGAAGCATCAATGTAATTTACATTTTCCCCTTTCTTGGAGATCCTTGTAGATTTTTCCCTAGCAACTCATCCATTGCTCATGCCTCGCATGCACTGATGCATCGTAGAGAGTGCGGGATTCCGCTTGAAATGCCTAGAGTGCCAAAAAGAGAAGCAATGCCAATGAAACTTGATAGAACTGAATTTGGCAACCATTGTGGCTAGTGTACGTGTGACTGTGATGTGAATAGCTACTTGATCACCTTGCTTATTGAAATGTGACGAAAATGTGTTGTGCTGGTACCCAATGTTGGGAGCAACAATAGAAAAGAGAGAAGAGAGAAAGAAATATCACACAGGAATTTTAACGTGGTTCGGAACATAATGTGCGTACCTACGTCCACGGCTACACTAGGTAGTAATATTTCTTTGGTGTGTATAATGCTTACAATGAGGTGCTTATATATAGTAGGAGTAAGTCAACCTCCTCCTTATTCTAAGCGATGTGGGACTTACAAATAGACTACATAAGCGATGTGGGACTACAAATAGACTACATAACATAACAATTCTCCCACTTGGAGTCTAATTGCAGTAACTTCTTGTAAGCAATAAGCTAATCTGCTCTCCACCTAGTGTAGCGCCTTCGTCTTCAATTATCCTCGAAGGCCAGCTGAGGCAATGCAAAGCCTCAGCTTATCAGCTGTAACAGTCTTGGTCAACATATCAGCTGGATTCTCTGATCCTAAGATCTTCAACAGAGATAATTCTTCATCATTGATAAGTTCTCTGATGAAATGATACTTCATCTGTATGTGCTTGCATCTGGAGTGAAAGACAGGATTTTTTGCAAGGCAAATAGCACTTTGACTGTCACTAAACAATGGAGGAACATCTTGTTCTTTTCCCAATTCTTTGAGAAAATTCTTCAGCCATATCATCTCCTTGACTGCTTCTGAAATGGCAACATATTCTGATTCAGTGGTTGAGAGAGCAACTCTATTTTGAAGTTTAGACTTCCAACTCACAGCAGTTCCTCCTAAGGTGAAAATATAACCTGTGGTGCTTTTTCCACCATCTGAGTCTCCTCCTAGATCTGCATCAGAAAACCCCTGTAAAGTGAGATCATTTCTTCTAAAGCATAGACACATTCTTGAAGAACCCTTCAGATATCTCAGTATCCACTTTACACCTTCCCAATGCTCCTTCCCAGGATTTGACATGAATCTGCTGACAACTCCCACAGCATGTGCTATATCAGGTCTTGTACAAACCATAGCATACATCAAGCTCCCTACTGCAGATGCATAAGGAACTGTTGACATGTAACTTTCTTCTTCATCTGTTTGTGGGGACTGCTTCTTTGAAAACTTTAAGTGATTTCCCAAAGGGGTGCTTCTGGTATTGGCATCTCCAACATTGAATCTGTCCAGTAATTTTTCAACATATTTCTCTTGGGACAACTTCAGAACACCTTCTGATCTATTTCTGGAAATCCTCATACCAAGGATTTGTTTGGCTGGACCAAGATCCTTCATCTCAAAGTTTTCTGACATCTGTTGCTTCAACCTATTAATTTCAGTCATATTTGATCCTGCTATCAACATGTCATCAACATACAAAGCAAGAATAATATAACTGTCAGCAAATTTCTTAACATAGCAACAATGATCCATGTCACATCTATTAAAACCTGAGTTGCTCATAAACTCATTAAACTTCTTGTACCACTGTCTCGGTGCCTGTTTCAGACCGTACAAGCTTTTGTGAAGCTTGCATACAAGATTCTTCGTGCCTGGAACTTCAAAACCTTCAGGTTGTGTCATATAAATCTCTTCTTCCAAACCCAAGACTCTTGGAGTTATTTATAGGAAAGTTAAGCATGAATTATGAATTGTTTTTTCAACTTAAATTTCAAAATACCTTTTACTTCAACATGTGAGAATTTTATGAATAAGACCCTTTTGTCCGGGCCTATGGTAATCTGAACAAAATACTTGTCAGGGCTCTTGCATCATGTTTTACCCAAAAATTGTAATCCATTGTCCCAAAGTAGTTAGTTTGCTAAAATAGAAGTTATAGCTATAAGCCAAGCAATTTTTCTTTTTTGGGTATGAATGAAGGTGGATTAAATATAGATAATTTTTTCTTAGATGTTTACCAATATTCTGTCTCCGAAAAACACAGTCTTAGAATGAATTTCGGCATTAGCTTATTAGATCGAACTACATTGTTCTATCAGCATAGTGATATATGTTCAACCCAACAAGTGATGGAATATAATGCTCTGATAATCACTGCTTTTTAAGCTCCTGCCTCCAAAAAAAATGTGTTCATTACATTGCTGCTACTTTTGTTTCTAGGAATATATCTTATGCTTATTCATCAATAGTTCCCTTTTAAAGAAGAACTCACTTGCCATAGCGTTGATCATATATACTTATAGGTTTTGTTTTACTAAACTGATGGTTCTGTTTCTTCATTACCCCCCAACACTTACTATGCTAAATCTGAATGCTAGGGAAGGGTCCGATTACTTGGTCTATTGTACATGAACTCGTGATCTCAACCACATGACAACAACTTTTGACCATTGCGTCAAAGGCTCCCTTCTTAAATGCTTGTAAGTTTATATTTTATAATCTATAACAGTTTTCATCAAGTTAACTATCCCTAATGAATCAAATGCCAATGCTAGGAAAATGAGACTTTTCTTCCCCTTTTGTTTTGCTCATTATTGTTCCAAAATTAAGTAACCGGAATACAAAAGAGAATTGGTTTCCAAATTCAAAATTTCAAGCACGCTGAGTTTTCAATGAAAATAAAGACCAAAATAAAGTACCTTAACAGAACCCTGCATAACAACCACCAATACTTTATACCATACAATTACAAATGCTAAAGGATTTGAAAAGCCTCTGGCAAAAGAAAATAAACAAAATATTCAGAATGGCAAAGTTATAAGAAAGATTGATATGGAGCTGAGAAAAAAAAGTAAAACTGAATGGAAATCAGAAAAATTGAATTCAATGAAAGGAATATCAGAATAACGACATAGAATTAGTAAAACAATAGGTACAAACTCATTAAACAACTACATCTCATTATTTAACAATATCTGAAAATTACAACTTAACATTCCGCAACTCTACCCAATTAAAGAAATAATAAGAGGTCACTTTTCTTCTGAGCAGAACTTCGTGTTGCAGGCTGAAGTGCTTCTTTCTTCCTTGGGACAATGAGTGATATCATAACCATGAAAGGTTGTGGCACCAGTTCCACACGGTCGAAGAATGTTAGAATAAGAAGTGAAACAAACTTTGCCTCTCAATCCACGCTCACATATTTCTTTTGCCCTCTGAAGATGTTTGCCACCACACAAATTATATCCATAAACCTTTTTCTCCGTGGCGAAAATCAAGCAATCACCATTCATAACGGCAAACCCTTCAACTCTTGGATCTTCCTCCTTCAATCCCATTGTTTTCACCCTTATTTTCAAAACTCTTCTCCATAAAGTTGACTTGTAGTCTTCCAAGATCCATACGGTAAAGACGCACTTCCGGTACCTTACTAAACAAATTGAATGATCTGAACTCTTCACCTTCCCCCATTCAAAAATGCCCATGTCGCAACTATCATCATGAGAACCCCTTCTTGCATCTGTTGGGAGCATCAGCATTGTTGATTGACCACTCTCATAATTGTAGTCCATTATATATGGCATAAAGAAATGACTTGGTAAAATATGGAGAACTATCAGATATGACGTGGAGAGAATTCTTCAGAGTCACAGACATATCAAATCTCATGTTCCTACTACCAATGAAGAAGCTTTTCTCCATGGCCTCCCACACACCTTTCTTTGGAGAATAGACTTTCAAATCACGATGTGATGACCATTCAAGGGGGCCATCAATCAAGGTTATTCTATAGTCATCCACATCAAGATTATCGTTCATGCACTGAAACACAACATCCACATTAGCATTAGGGGATTCATGAACACTGGCAGGAGTAGCAATTGGGAGCCATGTTTCTGTGACAGGATTGCACAGAAAAAGCTCAACTTCACTCTCTCGACGTGCTTCGACACAAGGCTAGTCCATTGCTTGATGAGATGATTTTCGCTGATTTCGCCAAGAAACTCAGAAAATGGCTCATCATTCAAAGTGACTTTCAATTCTTATAAGATTTTTTGAGTTTCTTGGCGAAATCAGCGAAAATCATCAGAAAGTGTATTCTCCAAAGAAAGGTGTGTGAGAGGCCATGGAGAAAAGCTTCTTCATTGGTAGTAGGAACATGAGATTTGATATGCCTGTGACTCTGAATAATTCTCTCTACGTCATATCTGATAGTTCTCCATATTTTACCAAGTCATTTCTTTAGGCCATATATAATGGACTACAATTATGAGAGTGGTCAATCAACAATGCTGAGGCTCCCAAGAGATGCAAGAAGGGGTTCTCATGATGATAGCTGCGACATGGGCATTTTTGAATGGGGGAAGGTGAAGAGTTCAGTTCATTCAATTTGTTTAGTAAGGTACCGGAAGCGTGTCTTTACCGTATGGATCTTGGAAGACTACAAGTCAACTTTATGGAGAAGGATTTTGAAATAAGGGTGAAAGCAATGGGATTGAAGGAGAAAGATCCAAGAGTTGAAGGGTTTGCCGTTATGAATGGTGATTGCTTGATTTTTGCCACGGAGAAAAAGGTTTATGGATATAATTTGTGTGGTGGCAAACATCTTCAGAGGGCAAAATAAATAATAACATCTAAAATCAAGAAATAAACAACTTAAATCCTAATCAAATCTAAAATTTAAAAAGGTCAACATGTGCTTAGATAATTTGTTGTATTTTTCTTCATATTTTTGGTCAACATGTGATTTTTTTTTTATAAATGCCTTAAATATAAATCCAGTTACCTATTCAAAAAATTAATTCAAACGGTTTTTTTTTGTGTTTTCCAATATACAATTTTTAAAAAAAATAATATACACTAACTATTTAGAATTATTCAATTTGTGTATATTTTATTAAAAACAACATTCAATATGATGCTATAACTAATAAAGTAGGGTTAGGAATAACAAAGTGAAGTATGCAACTTTAGATGACACTATGTCAGAGAACTATATCACTGTTGATCAAACAACAAAACTACATGCATATGTATACAGTAACACTGAAGTTGTTAAATTCTAGAGTGCAGTCCACAATATAGAGAAGGAAAATCCAAGAAAAGAAATGTGAGCAATAACAATGATCACAATTCAAATAACATATCAAAAACATAAAACACAAAACGGTTTCTATTTCTATGTTAGCTTACCTCTTCAATCAATTTATTCCTCACTCACGGTCTCTGAAACAGACAGCTTGAAGGTCATTGAGAAGGATCTGTGCGAATATAGCAATTTCAAAAATTCTCATATCGAACCAGAATCAAAACACGTTTACTCTATGTCAGTCAGGAAAAAGTTAAGTAAAAGTCAATCATTCAATCAAGAAGGCAGTCTCCATGGATTAAAGGTAGCATAAATCAGCAGAAATAGAACAAAATATTGTCTATGAAAAGGGAACAAAGCAAGTTGTACCAATAGAGAAGATGGGGAAGAAGAAAGTGCTAAGAATGCAGAGAAGCCAAAGACATATAAGGACTCTGTTGAATATCTGTTAAGATTTAGTTTATTATTAATCTAACAAAGAGATAAAAAGAAACTAAATATATCTAAACTTATCTCTATTTAACTATTTAAGTAGATACTAATCTAAAATAGAGAAACAAATCTAAACTATATCTCAATGAGATAAGACTAATAATAAATTAATCTAACAAATAACAATAAAAACAAAATAAAATCCTTAAAAAATATTTTCTATATGTTTTTTTTAATATTTTTAATATTAAATGAGAATTAATCTGTAAGTGACACCTCATCAAATTTGCCTGAGAATTAATCTAGGAGCGGCACGTCATTAAATTGGCCTGAGAATTAATCTGGAAGCGACACCTCATCGAATTGGCCTGATGAGAGTTCTTCTTTTCTAATTGATTGATATTGATATTGATATTGATTTTAACTATAAACATATTTAAGGCTTCTAAGAAAAGTAAAAAAAATAAAATAAAAAATAAATGTAACCAAAACAAAAAAAAAGTAAAATATATATATATATATATATATATCTTGAAAACCCACAAAGAAGAAGTGAGTGTTTCCGATGTGGTTAAGTGCGAAACCCGTGCAACAACTATGGTTCCCAGCAACACCACCTCCTCCGCCTTCTAAGTGGAGCTCCGCCACAAGAACAACCGTCAAAATGAGGGTGGTTTTCAACAACACTTCTCCGCCGGTGCAAAAGAAGAGGAAGCGGTACCGGAAGCTCTACCCTGGAGAGACCACTGGAATCACCGAAGAAATGAGGTTCGTCGCCATGAAACTCCGCAACGACACCACCGTCGCCACCGCTCCCTCCACTTCCCATGACGATACGTGGCAGCCCTCCATGGATGGCTTCCTCCGCTTCTTGGTCGACAACAACCTCGTCTTCGCCACACTCGAACGCATCGTCGACGAGTCCGACAACGTTTCATGTAAACCCTTAATTTCAGCTTAGATTTTTCCTTAATTTTGAAATTGGCTAGAATTTCTCAAGTTGAATTCAAGGTTAAGTAAGATTGAGCTCAATTGTAGATCCATATTTACTTCAATACAAATTCAAACATACACTTAGTTGCTATGCAAGTGAGGCTACTAATTGGTTCCAATATATTATTACTTTATCAATAGAGAAGCTAGAATTGCTTTCGTTTAACCTAACTTGGATCGGAGAAGTAAGATTTTGCCACATTGAGCTCAACGGAAATTCAAACAAACATTTAGTCGTTAATCGCGGAGGTATTATATTAGGTTCCACTATATTATTACTTTTAAGTTAAGGTATTTTGACAATATGTTATTAATGTATTATACTTATGATTTATTTATTTATTGATATGGAAGTTGGATAATTATTATGGTTAGATTATGATTATGAGTCTTTTGTGTGTTTGCAGATGCGTACATGAGGAAATGTGGATTGGAAAGATCAAAAGGGATATTGAAGGATCTAGCATGGTTTGAGGAACGAGGGCTTGTGGTTCCGACTCCCAGCTCTCCGGGGGTTACATATGCAAAGTATTTGGAGGAGCTTGCAGAGACAAGTGCGCCCTTGTTTCTCTCCCATTTCTACAACATCCATTTTTCTCATATAGCTGCTGGTCAGGTCATAGCAAAAAAGGTTTCTACCTTCCTCTGAAAGTGGGATTTTCTTTCTTTCTTACCAAGGTGTTGTTGTTCGATTGGAGAAACAGGAAAGGAGACAACTGTTTTGAGTCCATTTGATAGTGAGTGATAGATGAAACAGTTAGATAATTTGTTATATTTTTTAATATAAGAAGTGAAGGGAGTTTTGGAAGTTGATGACATACAGACAGACCCTTGTGAGAGAGAGAGAGAGAGAGAGTAGGAATTTGATTGGTTATCGCTTATCAAATGAAACCACAACTCAAAGATTTAGCTTTCTTAAAAAACTTGAAGTTCCATTTGCACAAGCATGGATTCATGGAATAACTGAATATAATCTGATTGCCCTTATTATGTAGGTAGGTATTTGAGGAAATATTGGCCCTTGAAAGGGATGTTGGAAACTTGGAGTAGAATAGGCCATCGGATCAAGCAATTAAATGTTTTTAGTGTGGATCTTGTCCCATTAACTCTTGGATTGTATTGAGTGATAGCTTAATTTTGATTTTGACACATAATGATATCAGAACAAAGGCAGGAGTAGGTTTTCTGTGCAGATAGACCGTCCAATCTTGCAGAAGAGAGACTATGATTTGTCTTTCCAATATTAATAGGTTTTAAAACCCTGCAGTTCAACTTTGAATCAGAATTGAAGAATTCCTTATATAAAGAACTTAATTATGTACATAGGATGAAACCCTAAGCTTATCATTCTATTTTTGTTGCTTCTAGGTTTCTGAACAGCTCCTGGAAGGTAAGGAGCTGGAATTTTTCAGATGGGAAGGAGATGTACCAGAAATGCTGAAAGGTGTTCGTGAGAAGCTTAACATGCTCTCAGAGGTTGATTACTATGTATCCTTTAATTGTGGCTTTAGTATAATATTTAGATGCTCTGTCATTCTTATTTATTTATGTTTGACTGGTTCATGCAGCATTGGTCTCGAGATGAAAAAAATAAATGTTTAAGAGAAACAACAAAGTCATTCCGGTATATGGGACAGATTGTTCGCCTGATCATCTTATAAGAAGACTGTTGATGCTCTTTCTATTTTGTTAATAGCACTGACTTTTTTTATGGTAAGCTTTCTAGAAATTCCTTTTTCTTCCTTTAACTTCTGGAAATTGAGGCTTTTAATTGATATCGGATCAGGCGAGGTCACCGCTATTGTTTGATGCATTCTTACAAAATGTTTTTCATTCTTAAAAGAGAAATATATGTTTGTTTTACTTTTAATGCTGAAAAGGAAAAATGATACGTTTCATGTTTTAACATGTGGTATTGCTCTTGAGTATCATATTTCTTACATTAGATTGCATGTAAAATTTGTTTATTGGGCTATTGGAATATTAGTTAAGCCCAAGGAGGTCATAGCAGCAGTCTTGTCACAGCAAATATTGTTGTTGTCTCAGGCCAAATTTCAAAGGGATGACTTTGAGCCTTATCATTTAATTTTAGCATATCCCAGAGAATACCACAATGCATGCTTTTTTATGGATGTTATATTCTTAATTGGAAATTGAAGAGAAGAAATAAATGGAAATTTTGTGAGACGGAGACAAACATCGGTAACACATGACTTTTGTATAAGTGAAATAAAAACAAAGTGTATAAAATGTAAGTTAATCAAGATAGATACGAGTTGTAACTTAGAGGTCAAAATTGGAGAATATATTGGTCTCATGGTTTAGGTACCTTTGGTCCATCATACAGAATATCTGAGACTAAATGTTGGGTGTAAAGAGCTAGCATGAAAGTAAAATTAATGTCAAATAGATGAATTTGAGTTTGTTTCAATGGATAAGTGAATAAACAAGACAATATAGAACTTGTAGTACGATTATTAGGGAGAAAATATGGCTAACTCTTATGTAGAAAAGATGGTAAAGTTTAGTCTGTAGATAATTTTCACATATAATAAGACCCACTAAACCATCAACTAGGAAGGATGACGAATCTAGAAGTAGAGAGAAATCAACCAAACAATTAATAAAGTTAGAGATTCGTAGTTTACCTACTCAGAAAAGATTTGGTTATTGTTATTGTTGTCACTGCTCACATTTATTCTAATTTCAATGTTTCTTTTAGATGCAGGACATTACCTCTGTCAAGAATTTGCCCATTCCTTATTGGCAAGAATTTTTAAGGTAGAGCCAAAGGGGGTAAGACTTAAATCTTTATTACAGAATACAGATATAGCCTAGCGGCAACTTCTTGAGGTTCATGATTCCTTTCGTATTGTGGACATTATTTCCGGCTAGCTATTAATGGTTTGATGTTGTAATTTGGATGTTGTTGAGATTTTAAGATCCTTTTTAGTGTGTTTGGATACTAGTTGAGTGCAACGTGAATGAACTTTTACCTCAATCAATATGAAGGGTTTTATTCACTTTTTGTCAACAAGTGTTTGCTAATGTCCTGTACACCGGTGACTAACGGATATCTTAACAGATATTCCTTATGCTCCTGTTGAGTTGCTATATTGAAAATTTTATCCATAATGTATAAAATTTGTGGTATATATGACTATTGATCTTTACATGGGTGCAATTTTCCATATTATCTCCAAAACCTTTGTCTTTTCACTAACTTCTGTAGATCTACTTGTGGATGCTATTTCCAAATTTATGCTTGGAGAGCATCCCTCTTTAGGAAGATCCCTTACGTTTGTCATTTAGACTAGTGCACTAATGATTTGAGGAGAAATATGCTAGCAACACATTCTTTTAAGAAACCACTCCAACACACTCATTATAATTGATTTATATTTTGGAAAAGTCAATTTTTAAAGAAGTGAGAACATTTTCTAAAAAATAAATCAATTACAATGTGAGTTAAGCCCCTCCTGATTTTCATAGATGGCATTGATGGTAGGGTTGATGGTGTGTTATCTCTTTTCTCCTATACTTTTTTAACATACTAATATAATAATAGTGAATCTTCCGAAAGGGATGTAATGAAAAGTATATGCTGATTTTATTTTTAGATAAATTATACCTTACTTGCGGAGATATGCTTTAATTACATAGTCATTTCATTTAAATCTTTGCATTATTTTGTATAAGAGATGATTTTTTTAATTTAGTCTAATTCAAAATAAATGATTTTCTTAATAGTAGTAAAAAGCTATGTACATGTTTCTAATGATGAATTCTATAGCTTATACCACCAAATAGGTGATGTATTAAAATAAATGATTTTTTTTTTTTAATTTAGTCATTCAAAATAAATGATTTTCTTAATAGTAGTAAAAAAATATGTACATGTTTTTACCACCTCACATCTCCTCCTTGGTAGTGGTAGAGATGATCTCCCTGGATGCCGATGTCATGTGGAAACCACCAATTACAAACGCAACAGTGAGATGGAGGTGACGATCGGTTGTGAAAAGGAGAGGATAGTTATGTGAAATATTTTATCTCATATATTTAAGTATCCAATGAATCTATTAAATCTTTTTGGGATTTAATATCTATTATTAGAGATTTTTCGTCTTCACAAAATCAGACAACTCACCTAACTCCATTTTCTGAAGCAACGAACATTTTAATAGGACGGTGGTTTTGAGGAGATCAGGGCTTGAAAGTTGCAATTGAGATGATCCAAGGCAGAAGAGGAAATGGAAAGTCTTTTTTACGGCGAGGAAAACAAAAGTTAAATGAAGGGATCAGCCAGAGCATTCATGTCACTTTGTGGATGAGAACCCTCACGCCATCTAGCTTTTTCCTTTTCAAATTTCATCTACTTCAATCAAGGAAGTTCAAGAATTTATAAGACATCTTCACAACCATCAGGTCAAGATCCATACTGCGCCCTTAGCAAAGCAAATTGAAAACTGGGATGAAGTACAAAAATGGCTGATTGATACAAATAAACAAGGATTTGTCCTGTTGGAAATTGGAATTTTTTAGAACAAATCAAAATTAAATTACCGTCTAGTTAGATAGATCCTACACATTCAAAATGTTAACAAAACAGTTATTTCTAGGCACGTTATTAAATTATAATGTGTATTTGGTTAATGAGAGTTAGATTCATTTTCTACATTCTTGAGAGAATCCTGTTTGAGAGAATCTTGTTTGTTTGAGGGAGACTACTCTCTTGATAGACATGTATTAATTGCCTAACGGGGAAGCAGGTTTTATATCTCAAGTTTAGAGCAAAGATCTCTAGATCTCTCACTTGAGATATAAGAACTAGCTAACGAGCCACTTATCAAAGGTCAATCACAATTTGATAAGAACTAGCTAAAATTAAAAGAATCTAATTGAAAAAGAAAGTTCACAAGTTAAACAAAGTGACTGAGACGGTAAGAATGTGACGCCTTCAAGACTCCTCTCAAGTCCATCGTTGAGGAAGCTTGGGTCTATAAACACTTCCAATTCAACAGTGTTGTTAATTGCTCACCTACTCATGAGTTAACCTACACTCTATTCACAAGTTATCCTACATTTGGTTTTCTAGGCTCACTGTCACCAGCACCTCCATCAGGGCCAGATACATATTATACTATCACAATTGAACTATAAACTCGGCACTCCCCAACTTCGGCCTATCTTAGCAGAAAGTTAAAAAATAACAGAAATGCATAGTAAACTACACAAGTGGTGAAGCTGTGGGACATAGATTGTAATAACTAGAGGAAACTGCATTTTTTTTCCCTTTTCATTTCTTTGAAAAGCTACCTAAATTATGTTACAACTAGAATAACCAAATCAACAAATCATTGAACTGGCTCGTTAGCTGCTGTAGCAGTAACATTGTCATTCTTTTCAGTTCGTTCAATAACGAAATGGTCAACAATTTTGACAGTATGCACTGGATCCTGGTGGGCAGTGGCTGCCCTCCATTTGCTAGGAAAGCTTCTCATATAGCTCAAATGTTCTGGTTGTTTTGGCTCCCCATCCCAATCAGGATCGAGCTTCCACTCCTTAGGAACCTACACATTCAAAATATTAACACTGTTTAATAAAGCGGTGAAAACTAATCAAATCCAAGATAATATAGTTATTATTTAAAATTTTCTCATGCAGCCCCCAAAGAATTTCCAGTCAAGAATCTGAGCAATCTTAGTGTTCTTGAACCTTTCATCGATTACAGAGAACGCTAAATGCGTATACAATTAAAATATTTTAACCAGGAATATACAAAAAATTACCAATGAATGAGAAATGCTAGCAACACACTTCAACTTGATTGGTTTAATTTTTCAAAAGTCAACACATTTTTTAATATGTGAATTTCTCTCACTATTTTATAAATAGACCAATCATATGGAGTGTGTGTGTGTTTTGAAAAGAGTATGATAGTAGCACTCCTCTCCAATGAATATATACATGCTCTTCTTCTATCTAATATTTAATTTTTGTAAACACAAAAAGGGGATGTGGGATTTATTGTGCAGTCAATAAGAGCAAGTGTCTTGATAGTGTAGAAAAAAGGAGTCTAAAATATTAAAGAAAGCAAAACAACACAGCAATCACATAATCAAAGTATCTTCGGTAACTCTGTTTAACTAATGATTGTAACCTGAACCAACTCAATACTTCAACTTACATAAAATGAATAATGGCTTCCTACCTTATCAACAGCCAGTGTATAAACTTCAAGATCACCATCAGAATTGATGTGGAATCGCGTGAATGACTTGTAATTAGCTATTCGGAGAGATGAGAAGGCTTCATCGAAGTGCAAGTGAAGCCAGTTGATGCAAATATATAGGTAGCTTCCAAATACTAAGGAAACAACAGGGGTCGAGAAAACCCAAAAATAAAGGAAGATGGAAAAATAATATATTACAGCACCCCCTCGGGAAATAGACTCCAATCCATTCTTGCAAATATTGTTTCGTGAGACAGCCATGACCTGAGAAAATAATCTCCATTACAGTACTCGCTATAAGGACAATAAGAGGTCAGAATTAAAAATCACGACAATTGTCATACCTCTGGCACATCAAAAGCAGACATTAAATACTTGATACATGCTGGATAAAGACCAAATGTCCATTGCTCAATTCGAGCTCGGAGGCCAGTTGGATCTGGAAAGTGTTCACTTTCCACTTGTTGATACCACTGATATAAAGTGTGATAACCTGAATTACAGACAAATAACTAGTCATTATAACCCAAAGAGGAAACAAGCCATTTAAGAATAAACGGCAATACTATCAGGGGTGTAGTGCATACAACATAAGTACTAAAAAAATGGTCCCAAATAGGATACTCGGACATAACTGTTAGAGTCCCACATTAGCTAGAGATGTGGTCAAGCAATTGCTTATATATGGTTGTGCAAACCTTAACTCTTGAGCTAGCTTTTGAGTTGAGTTAGGCCTCCTTCATGGTATCAGAGCTGATGGTTGTTTGACCATGGGCCTGGGCCCCTATCCTAGATCCATTTGTTGACTCCCCATATTTGGGTCACCCGTTTCATTCCACGCTCCAGATGTTCTACACTGGGCGTGAGGGGGTGTGTTAGAGTCCCACATTAGCTAGAGATGTGGCCAAGCAATTGCTTATATATGGTTGTGCAAACCTTAACTCGTGAGCTAGCTTTCGGGTTGAGTTAGGCCACCTTCAATAACCCTACTTTACATTTTACAAAGGATGCATATCCTTTTCTCATTAAATTATTGTGATAAATAATGACAGAGTAACTGGATCTCAACTAAAATTCACCAGATTAGGAGTCAAAACAAGATTATTGGAGCCAACCAACTGAACCTAGTTTCTAACATTGAACCTAGTTCCTAACATTTAACTGAAGCATAAATAAATACCTGAGTAAATAATTATGAATATGATAGTTAATATTTTATAAGCACTCTGGCTATTGTGGATGTATCAGTATTGTGTGGCTTACGATCCTGGCTGCACAGCTACATACAATACATCCCTTACTACATTAATGGTCTTCCTAGTTCAACTGAAGCTCAATTCTAGGGATGGCAATGGGTAGGGTTTGGGTAGGGTACTATAGTACCCATCCCCATACCCGAGTTTCCAAAAAGTACCTGTATTCGTTCCCATACCCGCGTGGGTAGCAGCCTGAATGCCCGTCCTCGTACCCTGTGGGTACCTATATGCCCATACCCGTACCCGTTACCCGCAATTTAGCTAGCGAAAAAAGCATAAATTAAAAATACAAACGATCATCCGAATATTTAAGAAGTAAAATCATTGGAATAGGTATAAATTTTATAAAAAGAATAAGCGAGAATTGAAGCTTTAAATTTATAAATTTAGATTATTGATAAACTCCTAAAGTTGTCGGTTAATAATTTATTTTAAAAATAAGTGAGAATAATTATGATTCGTATATATAATATTAAGACTTCACTTACGTATTTTTTAAAAGAAGTGAGGAAGTTATACTTTAAGTTTATTAACATATACTACCAATTATGTGTATGCAAATGTATAATATGTGTGCGGGTATGGGGCGGGTTGGGTACTATAGTACCCATACCCGCACCCGTACCCATTAGTTTTTGCGGGTATTTACCCATACCCAACCCCATACCCATCTAGCGGGTTTTTACCCTACCCATTGTGGGTATTTTTTGTGGGTACCCAATGGGTCTTGGACCCACGCCATCCCTATTAGTCACTTTCACTGCACGTTATGCTTTTATTCTCATAATATTGTTTTAATATTTCTAGCAAACTGCCCCACTCAATAGATCTTTGGGTTAAAATGTGGGCAATGCTTCACCTAAAATGTGGTCAATACAACTACCAAAGTTTAACTTATTAATTAAAATAAGGGCAGTACAAATCAAATACCAAACCAATTAATCATATGAATTTAGAAGCTCTAATACTACGTTTAAGAACAACTTACCTAAAAGCTAGGAAGGTGTTAGGATGTAGAGAGTGAAGAAAAATGAGTAAGGGGCTTCTATAGTAGTTAGGGCTGTTGCAGTTAGTTAGTAGATAACATGAGATGATTAGTTAGATATAGTAGGATGTGAGATTGGAGGGAGGAACTCAGATGTATACTTGGGAGAAACAAAGAAGTTGCTCAGTTGTAAGGGGCAACCCTTGGAGAAGATTACTCTCCTATTCTTTTCTTTCAATAAAAATATATTCTCAGTTCCGAGTCTTGGGTTACTAACACAAAGTTCCATGAATGCCCAAGAACAAAGTTATATTTCTAATCATTTTCAAAATGATGCAGTTAAGTACACTCATTAGTTTGGTGCTGATATGGCACTGTGCAGTGACATGGCAACAAGAATAGTAATAAAAATAATAAAAATTGATGATAAAGCATCTTTTTTCTGGACATTGGAAATGGCATGCCATAGTACCACATCAATGCCAATCCGTCATGGGGCCTTAATAGCATTAACTTCAAAACCACAAGTTGCATTTCAGAAGAGGAACCAAAATAAAAGCTTAGTGAAACTGAATGGACCTATAAAATTAATCAACTTAGGCAGTACATGTTCCAGAAAAAGATATCAATACCAATCATTCAACAGGAAGGAAAACAAAACCTGAAGTTGCCAGCAAGTTATGCCGGATGCATGTTTCAATGCCAATTTCAAGAAGTAACATAAGGATCAGTGCTGCAGTGAGGTGCGCAGAAACATGAAGGACTCCAACCATTGCTCGTTTCTTCCGTGACAATTTGGGTGGAACAAAAGAATATGCTGCAATTAATAACAGCATAGCTCCCGCGAATGACACATAAGAGTGATTCAGGATATATATAAATCCATTCCACGCAGTACCAAGGAAACTTCTTAGTTGACCAGAAAATGTATCATCTTGGAGGATGTGATTCAGCTCACACTAGAAAATAAGTAAAAGAAGATTGTTACATGATAGTGACAAATGACATTACCCTATCTGTATCTGATAAGCATAAAGTTTAATAGTGCTAACTCTATGGGCCAAAAGGAAAGAAAAAGAATCCAATAAATAAAAACAAAATTAACATCATAAGAATATTAAAAAAAACTAGAGAATACCAAAGAAATGGAGGAACTCACTTGTGGAAACATTGAAAAGACTAGTACAAAATATATAATGCCACCAATAAAATCAAATTGCCAGTTCTTCTTTCGAAATTTTAGGATATTCCCTAATGCAATCTGCATCAAATTTAAAAATATGTTACACCATAATGTTCTAGTAGCGTATTAGAAAACAAGGATTTAGTGCTTAAAATTATGGAAGACAATAACAAGCAACTACAAACCCTGCTTGAATCTTCAAAGGAAGGATATGCAGCTTTGCATTCATAGGAAACTCCATGAAGTTTACTAAATTTACTGAAAACATGGGTGGGATGTAGAAATGCTCCACCACAACCATTTACAAGAAGGTGGTGAACATGGACAGGCCCATCTGACTTTACATGGGAATGACGCATGTAATGATGCAAGTCCCCAGCCATTCGAAGCTTACATCTTCCTTTTAAATAATCACAAATCAGGTGTGAAACATTCTTTCCAGTAACATCGTTCCAATACCAGTCAGTAAGCCAGTTAGGTTCATGAGTAACAATGATCACAGAGTCATCCTCTTGAACCTAAATTGTCATAATGTGAACAGGTAAGCTCAATCAGTCTATGGATCAAATAAGGAGGTATAAAGCAAGTATAAAGACAGAGAGGGTCCAAATTGTAACCAGAAAGTAATATGCAACAGTAAATAAAGAACAAAAAAAAAACTATATTGTATCCACTAGTCAAAACTTATAGATCAGGACAGCCACTCATAAGCAAAAGTACATAATAAAAACACAGCATATTATGGTACTTAATATGTTTCACTAGTCTTATGATAAAACAAAATTCACTGGCCCCTTCGATGAAATACATAGTCCATGACAATGATTATAGCAGCCAGAAAAATATAGGACAGATTTTAATCCTAATCCTTTTTCCACCTCTCATACCAAAGTCTTTTACTAGTAAATGTTATATATACATCAAGCATTATTTTGTAACAACAAAAAGATGACTGGTAATAAAGGGGTGCAAAGTGCTGTGTACAAATAACATTAGTAAAACTACATTAGAATCAAGAGACTTCAAGATAAGAACATTTAATTTTGAGGGAGCCAAATCTATATCCATGTATAATACTAAGTTTGCTTCAAAATTAAATAAATTATGAGTGAACATCGAAATTCATTCCTGTAGTTGGGGAATGTTGTAGCCATTCCAAGAAACTATGAATGATTAGAAGCATCAAGCAGAAATTACATTCCTAGCCTAGATATAAACCAAAATCATAAGCATAATATCCAAGAAGGTCTCAAAAGACAGAGTAACCATAACCTTACAAAATTAGTCATAAAGCATGATAGCTGATACTTTGAATGTCTAAATGCAATCAGTAAGTGAAACTGAGATCAAGAAAAACAATGGTGACCACAAGAAAAACTGAGATCACTAGTAAAATATCAAAAATGCATAACAAGATTTCAAATAGATGCTGTTGAAATACTGAATCAAACAGTCAACAATTTAAAATTTAGTCAAGAAATCACAACTCTTTATAATCAAATAAGTGAAATAACCACATTCTACAATGAACTCACTACATATCATTGTCTGAGTCTTGAGACTTGACATGCTGACACTTAAGTCATTCTACCAAAATTGACCGTATATGATATAAATTATCATATAACAGTTCCTTCAAGCAAAAATGTGAACAAAAACATTCATGATGTATTTCACCATCATATAACAAAGAAATAGACAGAATACTCTACCTTTTCCTTTATCAGCTCTGTAAAGAATTTGAATTGGTACACATCGATATCACCGTGAAGAGCTAGATCAAACCCAAAAATCCACCACCGTTTAGGAAGTTGCAAAGCAAAATAACTCTTTTTCTGGGGCATGAGCCATCCACCTAACCAACTTCTATGACATATGTACCTCATAAAAGTCTGAAGTCCATCAAACCAGTCTGTGAATCAAACAATAATAACAATACATCATAATGGCATTAGGCCTAAAATACAAGTTTAAAGTCTTTTGAAAACTGAGATAAGGAAAAACGACAAAAAGAAAGAATAAATGGGAAAAACGAAACTTAATAATAATAGACACAAAAAGGGAAAGCTATGAAACTTCAATGAACTTTGGAAAAAGTAACATATAATTTGCTGAGGCTCAAACCAGGAGCAAAACTAACCATGGTTCCCAGGAATAACAAAACACTGAGGTCCATCATACTGTTTCAGTTGAGCTCCAAAAGGTACCTCGGGTTTATTCACAGCTATCTGCTCTGCTTTATACCATGGAGGAGGCTGGAGAGCATACTCAAAGGGAACAAAAAGACGCCTTTCGTATGTGAATGCTGATGGATTAGGATATCTATAACATGACATAAATAAGTCATTGCAGAATAGCACAGAAATAGAAAAAAGAATAATGAAAAGAAAAGAGTTAAAACTTCAAAAGATTACGAAAAGATAATTGATTATTGATGTCAGTTGAAAAAGCAGTTTCGGTGTCTCACAATGTGTCAACAAACCTCAAACAAAATCAGTAAATCTAATGTCATAAAATCGCCACAAGTTAGCCATCAGGTTTATGCAAAAGGGTGAAGCGGGAAATCAGCTGTCAATGTCAAAGCAAGCTAAGACATTTAATCTTAGCTAAACTACAGAGACTTTCAAAGGGTGGGAGAATAGCAAAATCACGGTCCAAAAATCTAAAAGCATTGGATGAAGTTCACAAGTTCTTACATTGAATTTGTTAGGTTCTATAATGAGGATTTATAACTCACATGCTCCAGAAACCAAGAGTTAGACACACAAAACTAAATACTTTCAATCTTAATTCAAGTAGAAGTTGAAAAAAAAAAATCCAAACTAACGAGAAGGCTCGGCATTTTGTTGTTCACGATGTGATTCTAAACCAAGGTTTTCAAAATTCTGAATCAAGAACCATGATATAAATGGTATCAACTTATCATTCCGAAGCTTGAAGTTAATAAATAATAATTGACCAAATCATGTGATAATAGCCACAACAAATAAGTATGGCCACTTACGCAAGATCACCCCCAATAACTAGCAAGTCTCCACGTGGTAACGAAACCTCAGAATCATCTTTTAGTGTGCGAATGGAAGGCTTAGCAAGAAGTCGTGCAACGGCATAAGAAGAGTTCCCACCATCACCAGTATCAGCCATGAAGTCAAACCAAAAATCATCCTTCTCACTAAAATGATCATATAGAAGGTCACCTTGTTGCTTTCCGTCATCAGCCCTACTCATTGCTGCCTGTTGATGACAGTGTTGTGACAACAATAAGGAATAATGCAAAGCAAACTACAAATTTGAGAATAATACATCCTCAACCATAAATATGAGAATTAAAAAGTGCCATGTACGAAGACTTCTTAAAGATATTAGTGATAAACTATCAGCAAAGACAGGTGAAAAAAAGTTCAGCACTTGCATGCTCAATAGAAAGTTAAAAACTGCGCTGAACAATTTAAATCTAAACCTAGAGACTAGAAGTTAAATGTTAAGAAGATTTTACAAGCATGAAAAAATTGTCTATCATAAAACCCCTTCTATAATTTGTATGCAAGCACATCCACGATTCAGGCTTTGAATTTATCGTGATGTTCTTCAAGAAACAAAGACCACATACGAGGTCATTGGGCACAACATAGAGAACTACAACGATTTAACATTATCCTCACATCATATATGGAGTAAGTGAGTAACTAAAAACTTATTCGAATTAAATTTATGAAAATACTTGCAGCAACAATTATTATAATTTAATACTACGTAGAATATAATACAGTAGCAAATAACTTTGATCTTCAAGCTATAATTTTAAATTTAAATGAAATACAATGGGCAAGGAAAAGTAAAAATGTTACCTGCATCATACGCATGTCAAAACGCCCAACAAAGACAGTAACTGATACAATGAGATCAAAAACTGTTTTGAATAAATCGGCAGATGTTCTGCATCATTTAGCAAGTGTGACCATGCACCCAAGAAAACCTTCAAAACACCTTTGAAATATAATATAAAAGTAATTTGGAACAAAATATTTTATACACATACCCAGAGTACCAAGGAACCATGTCCAAAAAATTAGGCTTCATCTGCTTCTTCTTCACCTTCTCATATTCTTTAACAGATAATGGGTGAGTGAGAGCCCACCTGTTAATTTTTAAAACATATAAACAAAGAAATTAAGTAAAATAATGAGAAAATAAAGGCTGGTGTAATGCAAAATGAAAATGCCATACCACCCATAATAAATATTTCTCAATGTGCACTATTGTGCCAAAGGCTCATGGCACTATTGCACGTTTCTATTCACAGGGAAATATAGTCCATGAAAACAGTATTGCAAAAATAAATTACTAATACATATATTACCTAAAAAACTAATATATAGGAAAACTTAAGTCTTAATCTCATTCTGTTCTGAAAATCTCATTATGAAGGATGGAAAAAAGGAAAAAATGTTAAATTAGGTCAAAATTTTCACAATAAATCTGTTACAAATCTTCAGAAATGCTCGACAGAAGATTGCTGCCAAGAACAAAAACTGACATTATTTATTGATCAATTTAATTAAAAAAGACTGTATATTACATGACGCTAATTTGCATTATTATCAAAAGCATTTTTCAACACAATTTTTATACTTTGGACTACGAAAAAGAAATGATCATACTAACATGCAGAAAATAACAAAGTTCGGCACATAAAACCAACTGAAAAGAACTACTCACCCAGTGGACCTTTCAACCACATAATTTGCCATGTAAAGCCCAATAAACGTAGCCCAGAGTGAGTAGATGGGAGAAATTTCATCAGATGAATCAGGACATGAACCATTGCAAGCTATCTAAAACACAAAAATAACTCTGACATCATCACATGGAAAGAACTACACGGACATAGACATAGAAGACTTTACAACTTATATAACTAAATTAAATACCTCGCCATAAATAACCCATTTTGACAAAAGAGGATAATCACTTGCAGATCCAACTGGAGCAAACCAAGATGAACAAACCTGGTCCTTCAACTCATACACCTGAAGAAACTTCGCAAGCCATGTGTTTCTCTCTTCTTTCTTCCAGAAAGAAAACCAATTCGAATTTTTTTGGTCAGGCCGTCTTTCTCTTAACATGGCTCGGTTGCCACAATGACTATAAAATACACAGCATGCCACGCTAAGTACCTATTACATTATTTTTAAATAAACATCAGAATAATATAGAGTCTTGCGAGGAACAAAAAATCATCTTCCAAACTTACAGTACAGTTTTGAAGAATGGTCAAGATCTCTGGTCTCTTCCCAGCCACACGCGAAACCAGGCCAATATACCAGAGTCCATAAAATATAATGTGGAACACAGTAAGAAATACAATAGACGATACATATATTGTCAAAAACAAAGATAGATTCATTCTCATATCCACTCCCATTGACTGAAAACTAGGAAGATGATACACAGCTGCCACTAAAATCCACCCTATGTACCTGCAAAGCAGACATCAACTTAATTCAAATCCTGTAAATTGAATTCTTCCTCATAAAGATACAGAGTAAACATTCACATACAGGGAGATCAATTTGTTAAAGAAACTCACCATCGACTGAAATTTGAATAGCTTGGCTTGATAGTCTTGCCTATAAAAGGTGTTGAAAAGAAATAAAAGAACCCAAACAAGCAGGCATACATAGACCACCACTTAATATTGTTATCTAATTTTTCTACTAGAGTATGTATATTGTCAGATGAGATGAAAAACAGGCAACCCACAGCAACAGCAATTATGGCATGGCGGGAATGCTCATGAGGGTAAGGATAAGTGTGGGTAAATATAGTTCTAACCCTCTCCATCTTTATTGTATCAAGAAAACCAGCCGACTGCTTATCAGAGCCCATCCAAATCTTTCATAAAAAAACAAAAAGTCTATTATAATGAATTAATGTTCTTTTAATGAAGTTCACTTTAGGAGTTCCAGAAAACCAGAAAGAACAGCCTGCAGAAAATAAAAATAACAGCATTAGTATTTATGGCAACAGAACCACATCAATATACATGACCAAGAAGTACAATGATACCATAAGATAAGCTAAGTGCAACTGCAAACTCAATATTCATTTTACATGGCATAATAGCAAAGCACAGGACGCAGAACAACAATAAAAACCTAATGGGCAGAACAAATACAAGTTTTGATAAGCACAGCTATTCATGGCACGCTAAGGAAATCATTCGTCAAAATTAACTGAAATTATGCTATGGATTCACCTTTCCCTATTTTCAGGAATCACATTCTCATCTTGGCTGCTCTAAATTGTTGATTGAAACCCCAGATTCATTTATTACAAAGTATGATGAAATTCAGGTAGTTAATTTTTGAATCATCCGGCTCTTTAAATGAATAAAATCCAACAAATTCTATCTCACTTATTAGTTATTACCTACTCATTCCTATCCTTCACTCTTCCTATGATTTCCCTAATAATTGAATTCTTCAACACTTCCCTATCCATACAGTTTCAAATGCATACGACGAAAAATACCGCTCTCATTCCACACCTAGAAGAGAATAGCCCTGGAATTTAGGTTCTGTAAAGCAGTAAACTGAACTTCGAGGAACCAACTACACAGTGAAATTGGGCAAACAAAACAAAGCCCTAATTCTAATTCCCATTCTATTGTTCTGTTTTGTTGTGTTTAATTTTGGTTTTCCTTACCTAACAAGTTTACAGAAAAGGAACCAAAGAAAACAATACATTAGGAAACAAAATCTTCAAACAAAGATACGAAAGCAATGAATGACGACACGTAACGAAAACAACACCGAACACCAAAGAAAAGAACATGTTCGAAAGAACAGTTGCACAGAGACGAAGATCACAAACGATGTTCCCAATGTTTGAAATTTGAATTGAGAGAGAAAGAGATGAAGAACGAACGAACCTGGTTATGGAAAGAGAAGGTGGAAATGAAAAAAGTAGCATGTGAAGTGCGTGCCAATATAAGATGATGAAACAACAAAGATAGAGAAAGAGAGAGATTGAGGCATCTCAGAATGTCTGCGAACAACATACAACGGCATAATGGGCATATTCTTTTTAAACCCGTTTTCTTCTTGACCCGCTTCCTAAACCCGAACCCCGAGGTGCAACCAACAAATTATTTTCTTTTCTTGAAATTTAAGTTTTATTTTTTTAATGCATCTTTTCGTTAGTCAGTAGCAATGGGGCTAATCACTCGAGACTTTAAGATTTGTTGAGGGATCGAACCTTAACTCTGAACCCCGAGGTGCAACCAACAAATTATAACTCTCATATCGTGTTGTCCAGCTAGTTAGTCTCGTGTTCAATTCTTACCATTTTATTAGTCGAAGATTTGAATCTCTTACATTAAAATTTTAATTGGTGGACAACTCTTCTTTTTAGGAGTGTGCGTTTTGTTCCAAGAGTGAACCTCTGTTAGCTTCCTCAGCATGTGACACCTAACTAGAAGTCTAGATGTGTTTTTTCTATGTTCATAAAATATTTTAAAAAAATAATAATTACAAATCCAAATTTTCTGTTCTTGAATTGATGCATTTGACATCCGCACGCCATTTGCATTAGTCTATGAAATTAATATTTTTTAATTAATTTTCCTATACTAAGAGACGTATAAGAATTGAAATAGATGGATAGGTACACGACACGTTGGTTTCGCCATCTTGTGTGCACTTTTAATTGTTTGGCTTCGTTCCGCGTCTCTCCTCCGTCCTGTTTTCTTGTCAGCACCGACCCACAACTACCACAACTAAAGCCCGGGTATACTTTTCTTTTGTAAAACTAGCCCGGATATTGCATGTATTTATATTTATTAGAATGGGGATTTCATTTGACCAAAAACAAAATAATTTATAGTAATTAGTACACGTAACTACTAAGTACCAACATAAGATGCCCATATGCTTTAATATTTTGAGAATTAAAATATTAGGGTGCATGGATATAATATCGTGTGTGTATATATATATATATATATTCTGGGAGTCGGCAAAATCGCTCACTCCCCACTCGACCATGATAGGACGACTGCATCCTCTTCTGGAAGACACTCGAGCCGATCACCCCTGGGTCAATCACGTTGCCTCCTCAACCCGACTAATTATAGGGACGATCAACCCCGTCCGGCGAACTAGGCAATTATGGACCAACAACCAAGGCAAAGGCACGAAGCTCAAGGATGTACTAGGCACTCTCAAACTCTATAAAAGCTAAGGCATGAATAACTTAAGGTATACATTCATCTATCCCATTTCACAATCTTAACCCACGTTCTAACTTGAGCGTCGGAGTGACATCGCAGGGACCCCTCCGGGCACGACGAACAATGGAGCATCGTCAAGACCGTCATTTCGCCACCCCCTCGCCGGAGTTTCGCCGCTCCCCTCTCTCCCTACCCCCTCCCGGGTAGTGTTGGTCGGTTTTCCAAAAACAAAATAATTTATAGTAATTAGTACACGTAACTACTAAGTACCAACATAAGATGCCCATATGCTTTCATATTTTGAGAATTAAAATATTAGGGTGCATGGATATAATATGGTGTGTGTATATATAGAAATCAACTTCATTTTGGTCTCTGCTAGGCCTAGTTCTAAAACGTTGAAGCCCACATGACAATTTTGATCAAAATAAACCCACACTTTGACCAAAAACAAAAAAAAAACCCACACTATCGCAATTCTGTCAAAGAGTACAAGAAAAGCCCACGCCAAAAGTAAGTTGAATAGTTTCTTTTAAAAAAATTTGTTTAATTACAATTTAATTTAGTCCTTCTAGTTTATTGATTACTTAATTTTAGTCTCCCTGATTTCATTTTGGTAATTTTAGTCCATTCACTTTTTTACGTTCATAAATAATTATCAACTTGACGTAAATTCCATTGTATTTCGGAAGCCTGAAACATCGGTTATGGTAAACCCTAATTTAATACTTCTTCTCTACAACAACACTCACCCTCTCAACCTTTTCCCAAAAAAAATGGGATTGTGTGTTTCTTAGTTTATGCCTCTAGGCTTGACTATCCTAATGCACGAAGTGAGAGCATTCATATTATGAATTAAGCACTTATGGTCCACCGCTAGCTTTCTATCTAAAACTTAACAGTTTATGCTAAGTTGGCTTTCCATCTAAAATTTAAATTCTGATAATTAGGATGACATAATTAAGGGCCCGTTTGGTGAACAGGAAATGATAGGATAGGATATGATACTTATCATATCCTATTTTAATCCAGTGTTTGGTGGTTCAATAGGATATGATAGCTTATCCTTTTATCATATCCTATCCTACCTCTTTAGTTATTTTTTTTATCCTAGGGGGACACATGATAGAAACGGACCGGATAGGATAAGAAAAAAAGTTACGTTCTTCTCCTTACTCTTCGGGAGTTGGGTTTGGCACCCCACCTATGGGGCTTGGCACCCCACTTTATCAAATACGGAATTTAAAGTTCCGTATTCTCCATATTGAATACGGAACTTAAAATTCCGTACTGTATTTAAGCATGCGTGTCACATTTTCAACCACTCATTATATACTAAAACAGATACGAAATTTTATTTTCCGTATTGATACGGAAATTTAAATTCCGTATCTATTTTAGTGGGGTGCAAAGCCTAAGGGGTGGGGCTCCAAACCCAACTCCCTTACTCTTCACGCGTTTCATTTGTCTTCTCTTCTGCAAGCCCTACTCTTCTCCTCCTTCGTTCTTCTACTTCCAGTGCTACCGGCCGCCACTCTCGCTGCTGCCGCCCGCCGCTGCCGCCGCACGCACCTGTTGCAGGTATGGCAACTCTTCTCCTCTTGCGTCCTCCTTCTTCTTCTATTTATTTATCTTGGTTTTTCAGAAAGGGGAAAACGATTTCTTCCTCTCTTCTTTCATTTTCCCTAATTTATTGAACTGATATGGTGGTCTGGGTTGCCATGTGAATGAATGAAATTCTAACCCTAAAATTTCAGTTGCTGTAATTTTCAATTGAGCTGTTAAAATTGTTAATTTCTATTTCTGGGTGTAGCTTAAAATTTAATCTTGTTATATATGAGTTCTTCTCCACCATTGATTTCAAATTTAGTAGCCTAATTTATGTTTCATGTTGAGAAGAACATGGTTGAAGGTTCACGGTTAATGTACCAGTTTTTTCTCCCTTGGGTCTGCTATTTGTGTTTTATTATAAATCCATAAGATTGAAGCAAAGATTGAAGCAGTTTGTAATGGAATGCCCAATTATAAACCAGAAAGCGCATTTTCCTCCCCTAAGATCGATGTGATGCATTGGACCCTGAGACTTTGGTACATCCTTGTGGCTCTTAATTTTTCCTCCACGTCTCGGGCCAACTACATTGCTTTGTTAATATCTCTTGGGTTGTGGGTTTGAACCTGATACCTCACTACCTGTTTTATCCTGCCTAATAAGAAACCAATAACTGCTTGTTCGATGCCTATACATGCCTCCAGTATTTGTGCAAGTGTGCCACCAAGCCTTCATACGCTCTCAAATATCATTCCACCAAGCTTTATTGATGAATGAGTGTGGTGAAGTGGTATACAAGGCTGTGGAAAATGCACTGATGGAAATGGAAGAATAGACTCTTTGTATATGGCATGCTATTCTTGGCAGTAGGATTTTGTTGAGTTTTGGGGTAGTCTAGGTGGCTCTTTCTTCTGTCTTTTGAGTTTTTTTATTCTCTTTTCCCCTTTCTTCCTTGTTTCTTTTGGGTTGAGGTACCCCTAGTACCTCCTTAAATGAACATTTTGCTTACCAAAAAATAAATATATGAGTACTTGCAAGTTGACACAGGGTCTAGATTAATTAATTATAGATCTCAACATAGTATTTTCCCTCCATAGAACATTGTAGATATTTATGGTAGCATACCAAATCTGTATACTCATTTAATTACCTATGTATGTATGCTTAAGTGGTAGCTTTGATGAGTTCTCATTTAGTTATCTATGTCCCTTATGTTATGCTTGTAATTTTTTTACTAACTTCCTTGCTATTTTTTCCCTATGGAACCATAAACTTCACATTAATAGTTTACTATGTTTATACTTGTCAGAAATGTGTCTTGATAACAGGGGTAAATGTGTCTTGTGGAAAGTCAATCAAGGAAAAAAAACAGAGGAGCAAATCTGATTGCTAATAGTATATCTGAATTAGGAAATACTCTTGGGAAATGGCTTGAATTGAGTGCTGAAAGATTGGCTGAGGCTAGTAATAGCCTCAAAGTTGATAAAGACATGTTTGATGATTCCAGGGGCGTCATGGATGAGCTGTTGAAAATGGGTTTAACGGATCAAGAGCGTTATGTAGCTAGAGATAAGATAATGTCTATGCCTCATCGTGTGCACATGTTTTGGGCTTGTCATGGAGAGGACCGTCTCAAGTTTGTGAAGTCATTGATATAATTGCTTTGAGTAATTGCTTTGGAGAATGACATATTGTTGGACGATGTTTATGCTATTTTGCTTTGTTTATGTTGGCTTCTCTACTACATTCGGATAGTTCACCATTTTGTTGGATGTTTATGTTATTTGGCTTTGTTATGCTATTTCTAGGGTGGAGATGACATTGCTCCTCTATTACATTCGGATAGTACACCATTTTGTTGGACGGTGTTTATGCTATGTTACTTTATTTTGATGGAGGATGTTTATGATGTTTATGTTATTTATAAAAAGCACATGATTCAACTTATCCATTATATTTTCACTGTGTGTGGTATCCTTATTTAATACCCATGTCTTTTCAAGTTTGGATGTGCCTTGGGGTGCTGATAATGTTGTCTCAAATTATTGTTTGAACTTATTTATTTTGGTTTTTATTATTAGAGAGCAATTTCATTAGGACTAGTTTATAATATTTGTTGCTCTTGTTTTTGTATGTTGGTTATAATCTTTGTTAGTCACTTGAGAGAGTTTTTAGCCTATGCTACTATTTAATCAAACATATCTTTTGTTTTCCAAGAAATAAAACAAAAGTGTCCTTTATGAAAATAATTAAATTATTTATATCATACAACTAATCAAAAACCATTTTTATAGATATAATTTTAGATATTAATTTTAAATACTGTGTAAAATATAATTTTGGAAAAATATACATTTAATTTACATTAAAGGGTAATTTTGTCATTTGAGTATAATATTTATCATATCCTGTTGTTATCCAGTCCACCTCAAACACAGGATAGGATATGGGTATATCCTATCTGGTGCACACCAAACGCTTGACAGGATAACAATCTATCCTGCTCTTATCATATCCTGTTGATATCCTGCTTTCATATCATATCCTATCCTATCCTATCCTGGCCACCAAACGGGCCCTAAACAATATAACCCTAAAATGAGTGAAATTTCTTGTCCTCAATAACAAGTTATCAACGACAATTGCAGTAAGGAGCATAACTGATGAGGCAATACACAATATCACAAAGGTTTTCATGGTCTTCCATCCAAAATTGAATATTTCCTTCATAAAGTATTTCAAATTAGATAGAAATGATGAGTGTGCTCTCTCCACACATCAGGGGTGTAAACTCAATGGCAAGTGCATAATCCCTTCGTTCCTTTTTAATTGTCATTTTGATGTTTTAAGATTGTAATTTGTCAATTATACCCTTACTTTTTAAATAACTTCATTTCACATTTTTCATAAAATTCTCTTTTCTCAATAACTCTCATTGCTTCAATTCAAAGTCTTATCCAGTCAGTGGAAATTAAATCCCAATAACAATAGCCAAAATAGCTTTCAATGTTACATAGAAAAATGTGTTAACATTAAATTATGTCAAAGAAAAAGATTTATCGGTTGAAGAGTTAAAATTCTATAAAAACTAAAAAACATTAATAACAAACATTAAAATTACCAAGCTAGTGCCAAATAAAAGGACTCTGGTGGAAAAAGCAAGAGACTCATTGGATGTTCAAAAAGAAGAAATAGTGAAAGAATCGTTGGAACAAAAAGAAGGAGAAAGAGTGGAAGACTCATTGGAACAAGAAGGAGAAATAGTTGAAGACTTGCTACATTGCTACGATAAGTATTTAACTTGCTTTAAGAATTGGAGGTAAATGGTTTAATGATATAAGAGAGTGAAAAAAACACTAACTATTTTGGTTAGAGAGCTTTATAACTTTATAATTGGGATGTGAGACGGTAGAATGAAAAAAAAAACACTAACAATTCATTATTTTAGTTGGAGAGTTTTATGCTAAAACTACTCTAATAGTCACTCCTAATGTTCTTCTCTTTTGGGATGCTTCTCCAAACAATTGAGACATTTATGGGCTTATGAGACCAGATAACAGTTGCCAATGGTTTAACATATCAAAAGTAATAATTGAGAGTGACTCAACTCTCGCGGTAGGTTGGGTTAACAACAAGACAAATAGACTATGAAAACTGCTAAACTTCTTAAACATAATTGATCTGTTAGAATTTGTGTGCCTGGACATATTACATGTATTTAGGGAGGTGAATAGTTTTTGTAATTCCTTAGCAAAACTAAGAGCATCTCCAATGCTAGTTCTTATTTCTTAGTTCGTAGCACTATTCATGTGGGTCTGTACTGCCACATGTGCTTAAGAAACTCTATGCATATTTTGCTCCAACCATGAGTTCTTAGTTCTTAGTTCTTAGTACTATTTATTTGGTCCCACAATATCATTATAGTAGTAATATTTTTTACTTTCATATAATTTTGATTTAAATTTAAATGCTAATTTAATATTTAAATTAAATGAATTGATGAATGAGAGAGAAAAAAATTAACTTTTCATGCTAAGAACTCAAAAAGTAAAACATCTTATATAAGAACCTAGTTCTTATTTTTAAGAACTAAGAACTCCACGTCATCTTCTCCAAATGGTTAAGAACTCAGTTCTTAGTTCTTAACTCAAAAATAAGAACTAAGAACCTTGCATTGGAGATGCTCTAAGGTTGTTATAGACAAGGTGCCTTTTAGGCAAAAATTGTTATAATGTTTAGTTTGTGCGTAGCACCTGTCCTTTAATTGTATATGCTACACTTTAATTTTTTAGATACATTAGAAAGATAAATTACATCATCTAATAATTGTCTTTAAAAAAAAAACATCATCTAACGATTGATTCCTAAATCTTTCCCTCCCTAATTCATATGCTCCCCGACTGTAATCACTTGAGCTATCATTCAGAACATGCTACACTTTAATTAATAATATCATTTCATTGTTTAAAAAAATAATTTTGCACGCATAAAAAGAGTGAAGAGCTGGAAACTTATATGAGGACTTGATGCATCACTGTACCACTAAACATCACATATGAAACCTTTTTTCCCCTTCTTATGAGATTATTTAGCACCATAACCAAAACGCTTTGTTGGGACCCAGCTCCATTCACCATTCGATGGTTCTGAACTTCCCCAGCTTTTGGAGTCAACAAAGTTTTCATCAACCTCTCATGCTTCCTTTAATGGACAGGGAGAGGACCTTTAATTTGAAGTTAACTGGAACCATCATCTATTCATTTGACTAATAATTTTCGTTATTATTTTGGACTAAGGCAAAAGGGTCCACATGGAATCCTAGTGGGGTTCAGACGTGTATATACCTTTGTTTTGCTTGCAATGGTTTCCAGGCTTCAGTGCGCATTTGGTCAAGATCCCTTGGTCTTTTAGTGACATATCTCGACATTGAGGGCCCGTTTGGTACGCTGTATAGTATAAGGCTTGATAGTATAAGACCTGATAGTATTAGGCCTGATAGTATTAGGCCTGCTAAAAATTTAATACTATACAACGTTTGGTGAGACATCGCATAACTTCTCGTATTGTTTAACTTAATACAATCCTACGTTTGGTGAAGTGATGGATAATGATGGATAGTATAAAAAATAAATATATATACAAAAATACCCTTTATTAGAAGACGTTTACGGTATACTATATAGCATTTTATAGTACAAAAATTTCAAAGTCATACCAAAAGTTTACGGTATATTATGTAACATATTTTTGATGTCTAGCAAGTCTCATACAAAAACTTCAAACAACGTAATTATATAAAAAATAAGTAAGAACTGTACATTTTTAGTGCACCATATATATAATAGCCAAACATATAACTCCATAATAAAATATAAAGTTCTAATGGAAAGTAACATCAAGTAATATCAAATTATAATAATAGAAAACGTGATCAAATTTCTTCATCTACTAACTGTCATAACTTTTAACTGCATAATAAAATTTTGTAACTCCAAATTGCAGTGCCCTTAGCTATCTTCAAGTAAATCTCTCACAAATTGAACTCTGTGTTCGCCTTGAAAACCCCAAAATAAATGCACCATTGGGAGGTTTTGCATAAGCAAACGACCAGCCTTGTTGCGCTCCTTAGGTGTGAGATCTTCCAATTTCATCAACTCATCAGCAATTCCCCTTGAATCATTATAAAATTCTTTTACAACTTTAACACCTTCAGCCATGCACTTGACACTTTCAGCCATTTGTCCCATCCTATCTGCAGACTTTCCAACAACTTCTACTAGCTGGTCAGCAAACTTGTCCATGCTGTTGGCAATTGCATCTTCTCTTTTTAACCTTTTTCTTGCCCTCCGACCTTCGGAGTGAGTAATTTTCTCCTTAACTTTATTTTGATTAGTGGACATTGTTTGAGTGACATCTTGAATATCTTCATCACTTAACCCAATAACTTCCTCCATATGTTCATCAGTAATATTGTTCCCATGAGTATTAGCTTCTTTGTCCAGGTCCTCAACAACATCAGCGGGATCTTCTGCACCTTTCCCAAATAGGATAAAGCAGAGTTAACTCTTAACTTTTAAACTTAACTGATTAAAATTTACTAATAAAGCAAAGAGTTAACTGATTAAAATTCCTTATTAACCTTTCTTTCTTCTGAGTGGACAACACAAGCAACTACAAACTCTTAATTTTGTTCTAAGTATATTTTGGTAAAAACATAACACAATATAACAAGAATTGCAGAGACACAGTACAAAAAACAAGCATACACTTCAAAACAATTGCAAAAACATAACACCCCACACAAGACACAAAAGCCTCCAATAAAACATATCACCCCCTCCCCCCATCACGCACGAACCACCCATCTCACACCAATTGACAACCCAAACAAAAACTAGTAAACTCAACAACCAGTAAGACCAACTAACTTAGATTATTTGAGGTAGATTTGTACAGTGGACACTTTCTCTTTTCATTTTAATCTGACTTTGAGTGAAGTAGTTAACATGTTTTAGTCAAATTTCAATGAATTGATATTGTCAAGTTTTAGGCCAAAAGTACTATAGATATAAGTCATATAACAGACACAAATTTCAATGAATTATCCTCATACTAAATTGACAAAATAAACTGCATAAACACACAAATCCCACCTGCATAAACACATCACATATCACATAAACTGATTTAAGCCAAACAATTCTAATCACCATACACCCACAGAAATTCCCCTCTATGAGGACAATATCAACCACATATGAATTGGACATAGGCACCCCATTCCCCCCTCGATGCACAGAGGCATAACAACATATGAATTTTACCCAACAAAATCCCACACAAAGAAACTACTCAAACAATTTTCAATATAAGAAAATTAACAATTTTCATAACAAGGATGATGTAAACGATGAAAGAAAGCAAAAGAGATTATAAGGTGAGAAATTGTAAAATAGCCATGGAGAAAAATAACTTACTTGATAATGGAGGAGAAAGAAGAGGAAGAAGATGAATCAAGTCGTCAAAGAGAGGAAGCTAGAAGAGGAACGTGACAGAAGCCAGAAGTGGAACGTCGATGGAGAACATGATGAGCGATTACGAGATGAATGGGGCTAGGGTAGGGTTGGAATATTTTTAAGTAGCTAATACATCAAAACTTATCAGGCTTTATCCTCCCTTTAGATGATGGATTAAATTATCCATCATTTTGATGTATTAGAAGGATTGATGGATAAAATAATCCAATACGATGTAAGCACCAAACACTTCATAAGCCCATAACGTATTGTATTAGCTTATACAATCAGACCTAATACGGTGCACCAAACGGGCCCTGAGGGAGAGAAAATCTACATTAGTTGTACGGTCTGCCTATTTATATTCAAGCCAAAAATGAGAATATTCTTTTGAATGAACTGAAGATATTTTACATACTCCGTAAAATTCTCTTCATTTTCAGTATATATTTTACACTAACTTGTTCTCTTTAGCCTCTGCCAAATCAACGCAAAAGTTGATGCAAGCATCGGTTCAAAATTTCGAACCACTTAACTTAGCATCGCCTTATTGTTAATTATTGTCGATCCTAATAGATGCTAATATTATCTAGGGATGGCAAAATAACCTGAACTCGTGGGCCCATCCGAACCCGACTCAGTTTATTACGGGTAAAACCTGATATGATTGGGTTAGGGTTATGGGTTTGATATCGGTGAAACCCGCAATCGAACTCGAACAATATATATAAAATAATAAAATTACTCTTATTCTTATATATACCATGCTAACAACTTGATTTGTTAACAATTTGATTATATTTGAATTACAAGATACTATATTTGTTTGCAAAGAAGATATAAAATGTTTTTTCATAACAAAATCATATAAGTTACATTCTGTTTTGCGAAAAACTATGTGCATCAAGTTAGGTTAGGACGTGAGTTTGAGGCTATAACAGGTTTGGGTAAATCCACAACCCGACGGGTTTGAGTTTGCTATGAGAGTTCGAGTTTGGGTTTGGGTTTGGGAAAGACGAAACCCGACCCGACCTGTTGACATCCCTAATATTATCGACCAATGTAGTGTCCGCCCTCAGTTAACAGCGGTTGGATGGGCACATCGGGGTGGACGCTAACCTTCAGTAATTTTGTGCATCATTTGCTAACAATTTAGGTCCTTACATTGATGGTCTCTTGCGGGCCAAACAATACTTGTAATTTTTAGATATTAAGCATAATATTGGAGATAGTAAGCATAATATCTCCAAATTATGAGTATTGGTTGGCCTAGTCGAGAGAGACCAATTTAAGGGCATGTAAATTGTGAGCAAATGACGTAACTCATCATCAATTTTGCATTAACAACTAATATTAGCGTCGGCCTAGCCGACACAAAGTTCATGATTTTTTACTTTGTACATAGTGTCAGCTTGATCGGTGCTAATTAGAGTCGGTCTTTATATTAGACGCTAGTTTTCATGAATTTGTGTCGATCGAAGTGTTAGTTAAGTTTCTTCAACTTAAAGTCATCTGAACCGACACTAAAGTGTAGTGTGAATCACCCGACCGACATTATTAGTTAGTTTCAGACCAATTTACTGTGAGCTTAACGCTGATATTGACTGAAACACTAATTTACGCTCTTGAGCCGTTGTTAATCAACAATTTTGTTGTAGTGTTTCAAAATCAACTTTAAATATCAGACCCCCTTCGCATAATCTATTAAAGCAATTCATAGCTACATCTACAATTAAAATGCATAGTAATTTGCCTATCTAGTGTAGTTAATGTTTTCTTCTTCACCCTAGTGGCAGTGAGTGACACCACGTGAACTATGATGATGAATGGTATATAGTTGCTTCCATTAACTAATTCCTCAGAGTCAGGAATCTATAGCTAGGGGCCGCCAAACTATTTGTGAAAGTTGGACTCATCGCACCAGAAACGTCTCATCAAGATAAGCATAGTGGGTGTGTCTAGTTGTGTCGCACTATTCAGTACTTGAGGGATGAACTTTAGCCAACTGCACTAATAGAATATGCACGCCATGCAAAAACAGAGTCGTACAAGAATCTAAATGGAAGATACACTCTCATAGTTGCCAACAAAAGAGACTTGCACCCAAAAGAGAAAGTGGTTCGTCTTGAACTAAATTTCTGACAATGTCAGATAGAGAATGCAAGTATGTATTCCAGCATTCACTAGAAGGTAGTGAAATCAAACACGTTATTAGCTGTGAATATCAGCAAATTAGCTAGGAATTCCCATTGCAAATTTCTAACTAATTTGAAGCTATTAGGCAACTAATTTGTTGTGTCTCATTTTTCACAATGGACCCTGGAAGAGGGTGACCCCCAATCATTAAGGTTTACAATCGCAGGAACCCAAACCAACGACATTATTAGGGAAGATCACCACAAGCGACACAACAACGGTGGCTGAGGCGCACTACCTGCAGGTGACAAGTACAGGGCAGGAGGCGAGATTAGAAAAAAGTTAGTCCTCGATCAGTTAAGAGAAATTATTTGTTAGTTATTATTAATGTTAGTTATATATGTTTGAGTTATGTTTTATTATACTAATTATATTATGAGTAGTTATAAATATATAAAGTGTGAGATAGTTTGGGTATCAGGAAATTCTAAAGTAATTCGGTAAGGAGAGAATCGGGTCTCCAATACCTAGGACTTGTTTGTGATTTCTGAGAGGGATTTCTGAGAGGGAAACTCTCTTATTTCTATTTAATAAATTCTAATCTCATTCTATACTTATGAGACCCTAAACAACTCTTATTTTCAAAAGGAAGGTGAAAACGTGAGGCTGTTTAATTAATTTACCACATTAGATTATAATTTAGTTTTTGTTATAAATAATATTATTTATAAGAAATACATAAATTTTCACCTCACATATCTTATAAATACTATTTGTCCATATCTGTGTTTTAAAACTCTTGGACCGATCAATTTGACTGGTTGGACGTCCGAGAATCGGGCACCTGATCGGTCCAAGCCTCTCGTAGGATCAGAGTCATTCGATATATAAGGGGACTAGTGAGAACCGGTACCACTCAGCCGATATGAAGGTGGCCGAGTCACCGCTTGGTCAAAGTAAACGACAGCTAAAAAATGTTTATGCTCACTAAAAATTAGGAGCATGTGAGAATCAAACCTTGGACATGCAAGAAGTAAGGAAAAGTATTAACCACAAAGCCAAACTATATTTTATTTATTCAATACAGACAATAAGATATTAGTAGGGTTTTTCAGTTAACTTCTACGGCAATTTAAATTTGAATTTTTTTATAGGAAACTAATACTTGTATTCTTATTTTATGAATGATTATTTTCTTTAAAAATTCTCACTAAAATAAGGATAATTAGTATATTGTTAAATTATAAGGAAGAAAATTAGTGCAACAATAATAACTTTCATTTGATGTTAGTGCAATTTGCCATTTATTTATACACTAAAATTAAACAGAGTAAACTACACTAGTGAATAACACCACCGCGTCTTTCCCTCAAAACACACCGTCTCATTGGAGATCAGCAACAGCAAAAAAGAATATAGTTTTTATTTTTTGAAATAAGCAAAAAAGAATATAGTTGAGGGAAGTGGTAGGAGCAAGAGACATATGAGTTGGGTAGGGGAGATCCAAGAATCGATTCCTGGCGGATGCGATTTATTAAAAAAAATAAAATCTAATAGACATTCACCATATTTCAGTTTCTTTTCCCACGTTCTCACTAAAACTTTAGATGCATTGAACTTTTGAACCCCCGGGCTTCTTCCCTCAAGGCCTATATATACCCGCGCTCGCACAACATTTTGCAAAGCGCACCTTTGCTCACACCTCTCAACATCTTTACATTGAATTCAAATTCTCTCTGCTTCTCTTTTAATTAAAATAAAACCTCCCTCATCTATCTATCTAAAGCCAATAATGACCAATTCGAAGAAGCTTGTGTTCACGATCAGTTCTATTCTTCTTCTAACCTTGATGTTTTCTAACTTCATTTTTTCAGCTCATGGCAGGCCACTCAAAACAGAGAACAAGGAGCACGTGACAACGTACGAAAATAACAGTGTGAAAGAAATGGCCACAGGAGAAAATGATCACAAGGTTGGAAAATTGATCAACGATTTCAAACCAACGGATCCAGGTCATAGTCCCGGTGTTGGCCATTCCTCTCCGATTCCCATGGATGCCAACGAGCCTCCAAGGTCATAGAAGTGCGATAGTTACAAACTTACGACCGAAATTGAAAGCCATTTAGGATAAGAGATTTCAACCCGTCATTATTTTCTCTATGATGCAAAATATGCCTCCAAGGTCTTATGATGTGTATATATATTTGTAGTCCATGATTTGTATGTATAATTAGGATGTGTAGATATGTCCCTTTTATGCATTTTGGAAATCTATCCCTATTGTTATTATTGTAGCATCTTGAACTTCTTACTTTGCTTGTATATCTTTCAACTCAATTGATGTAAACATCTCTGGCTATAAAATCATGTTTTTATTGGTAATTAAGTACTATCTCCGTTCATAAAATTGTTGTTTTAGTTTTTTTTTTCATTTTTAAAAAATGTTTATTGTTTTATAAAACCGAGACATTTCTTTTCTAATTTTTTTATCTATACACTCATTTAATTAATTGGCTTACTTATCACCTTTCATATAAATCAACTACAACTCTTCTATATCAATTGTATTTTTATTTATCAAATGTATAATTTAATAACTACGCATGATACTAGTAAAGAGGTGCTCCCCTTGGGTTGGAAATAGATCAGACAATTAAATACCTCACTATGAAGTATACTTTTAAAAAAGCTTCGGGGTCTTAAGAAATCCAATACAACTTCGCATATGATCTCACGTTATCACTTAACATATATATAATAATCATGCCGACCTATTTCACTACAACAAATATTGTCTTTAGCGACAATTTTATAACGAAATTAGTACTATTGTCAATATTTTAGAATTTGAGTCATCTAAAATTATATTAAAGTAACTAATATAATTTTAGATGACTCGGGCTTACGTGATTGCACCCGGGCTCGCCATATTTGGTCGTTGTTGCAGTTTGATGTGGATAGTGCTCCGTTTCGCACTTGGCTCCAACCCATCCACAACTCTGTCCTATCAGTAGCTTGTGCAACTTTGTGGTGGGTCTAGAGGTCCCGGAACCTTTGCTGCTTTAAGAACTTGTAGTTTTCAGACCAGACCCTGGCTGTGCTGATCACTTCTATGGCGTCTGATGTTGACTGTGCTTTTGTGGGTCCGCATTCTCCTCATGGACAACACTGTTGGGTTAGGTGGTCTCCTTCCCTTCACGACTGCACTGTTGTTAGTGTTGATGGTAGCGTCATGGATCTTGGTGGCCTTGGAGGTTGTCTTCGTAGCTTGGGTGGAGAATGGATTGCTGGGTTTTATGGCTTCTTGGATGACCCATATATCTTGCTTTTGGAATTATTGGCTATCTTTTGAGGGTTATCCTTGGCGTGGGATCGTGGATATCGAGTGGTGGAATGTCAATCAGACTCCCTGTGTGTTGTTGAGTTGGTGAAGTCTGAGCCTCCGCTGATTCATGCTTATGCTCCGCTTTTATGGGACATTAGAGATTTGTTGAGTCGAGCATGGCGGGTGGAGCTTAATCACACGCTCAGAGAAAGGAATGCTTGAGCAGATTTCCTAGCGAAGCTCTGGGCTAATCAAGAGCTGGAGCTGGCCTTAGTTGAGACACTGACTGAGGGGTTAGGTCGCCTGCTGATTGCAAATGCGCTTGGTGTCTCCTTTTTGAGGTCTTAGTGCTATTTTTTTTTCTTCTGTTTCTTGCTTTCCTTTTCTTTCTTTCCTCTTGTACCAAAAAAAAATCAATAGTTGTGATGAGTTATTTACTCTTTTACTTTAGAAGACATTTTATATGCAAAATTACTAATTTTCTGACAATTTGAAATTGGTCGCTAATAAATTAGAGTATGTATAGCGGCTATTTGTCACAAAAATGAAAGCTTTCATTCCAGCGATTTCTCTTCCACACCAAGTGATTCCTCTCCCTCACTTTCTCTTCCCACGTCGCCCTCGCTCTCCTTCCTCATCGGTTCTGAAGAAAGAGATGGCGAATGGCGAAGCCTCCCGTGGTGAAACCTGTTGGATATTTGACGCGGAGTAGTGACTTTGAAGCACCAACGGAGTCACGAACTGAACCTGCAAGAAAATAAGCTGAGTCGCGAAAATCAATTCGCTGTCCTTGAAGGTTTTATCCCGGAATATCCAGAACACCTCCCCAGGATTAAATAGCTTCCTCCGAGTAGTTGGGTAACAGAACTGGCGAGAAATAATAATAATATTGTGATTGCTCAAGAACTGGACAAAGGTAGGGAAGGAAGAGAGGAGATGAGAGTGATCAACAATGTAAAATTTGTCCTCTATATATAGCCAAAAAACCCTTAATTCGAAGGTAAGTTGCACATTAATTTTGGGTGATAACAATTAAAGCTTTGTAGTTTCAAGGTTGAATTCCAATGTTTGAAAGGAGTAAAAATTAAAGCTTTGTAGTTTCAAGGTTGAATGCACAGTCAACAAGCTTTGGAAATTCCAAGGTTTGAAGGAAGTGGATGGTGCACATGTGGAAATTGTGGGACTTGGAACTTTTGGAATATCATTAATTTTCCAACAAAACCTGTACGGTGGGAGGCATAGCGGCGGCGTTCAGAGGGCGGAGAGCATGATAAGGAAGACGAACGAGTTTCTCTCTTCCTCAATCATTACTCGCGATTTCTTTCACGATTGCGTTCTGTGTCTTCTTGATTTCATTCTCTGCTTCTTCATGACTCGATGTTCTCTCATCTAGCCTCAAGGTACTTAACCTTCGCAGATCCTTTTCTTGAGATGGCTCTGTAGAAAGCATCACTGACCAAGTTTTTTCAATTGATCGAAAATATAATGTTTATTGTGGTTTGCGAACATCCATCTGTGGCTTTTGTATTTTGGTCTTTAGTTGTTCATTTCAAAAGTTAGCAAGGAAGGAGAACAATATTCTCTTGGTAATAGATATTGGAAATATAGTTAAATTAGAGGACTAATAGTTAATTATGCAGAATATAGTCAGTTAGTTAGTTGGAGGTTGTTAGAGTTAGTTAGAGGCTGTTAGAGTTAGTTAGAGGTTGTTAGCAGTTTTGTTATTTTTTCTCTCTCTTTGTAGCTATGGGTATATAAGTAGAAACACTTCTGAATTCAATAACAATGAGAAATTCAGCCAAATACACTTCTCTCAAGATGGTATCAGAGCAAAAATTCTCTTTCTTCTTCCGCACAATATCTTCTTCTTCCTCTGATTTTCTGTGTTTCTACCAAGCTTCTTGAAGCTTCTTACATACTTCAACAATGGTGGATCGTGTTTTGATCACCATTTCTCTGTTTTTTCCTCGTTGATTGCTCGATTTCTGAAGCATTTTTTGCTCAGTTTCTGAAGCAATTTTTTTTTCTCCTTCAACTGAAGCTTTTTCCTTTCTTCAACAATGGCGACTCACGCTGCGATCACTGCTGCGAATCTTCAGGATTCAACTCATGATTACTACATTCATCCGAATGAGAATCCGTCTTTGGTGCTTGTGACTCCGATTCTTGATGGAAGCAATTATCACGGTTGGGCTCGTGCGATGGAAATGTCTCTGCAGATGAAGAACAAGTTTGGTTTTGTGGATGGTTCTATCACCAAGCTTTCTGATACAGATCCTATGCTCTCTGCCTGGAAGCGTTGCAATAATCTTGTTCTTTCATGGATCAATCACTCTGTTTCGCATGAGATAGCCACAAGTATCATCTGGATTGATACTGCATCAGCTGCTTGGAAGGATCTGAAAGATCGTTTTTCACAAGGTGATTCTGTAAGAATCTCTCATCTTCATCATGAATTGTATTCTCTTAAGCAAGCTGATTTGTCAATTACTGCATATTACACAAAAATGAAGATTCTCTGAGATGAAATGTGCAACTATAGGCCAATTCCAACTTGTACTTCTCCTGATGCTTGTTGTTGTGAAGCTGTGAAAACCTTTAAGAGGTATCGAGACAATGATTGTGTACTTTGTTTCCTGCGAGGCCTGAATGATAACTATGCTGCAGCCCGTTCACAAATTTTGCTAATGGATCCTTTACCTGATTTGCCAAAGATATTCTCTATGATCATACAGCAGGAGAGACATCTTGGCATAGGAGTGTTGCCAGAACCTGCAACAATGGCAGTTCAAACTTCACAATCACAATCGCAGAATGCACAATCTCAGTCATCTGTTTCTAACAAAGGAAAACCGAGTTACCAAAAATCTTACAACAAGAGCAACAGGCAGTGTACCTATTGTGGTAGAAACAATCACACAGTGGAAACTTGTTTTCAGAAACATGGATATCCTCCTGGATTTCCAAATGGATATAAGCCAAAGAAGGCTTATCTTGCTGCTTCAGGTGATGATGTTCCTGCTGATGAGGAGCAGTCATCTTCTTCAAGTTTGGAACTCACAAGGGAACAACTTCAAGGTCTCTTAGCTTTGCTCCCTTCCTCTAAGCCTACAGCTACTACACATTCTTCTAATCTTGTGAGCAGTCACAATGCTATTTCCAATGCCATAGGTAAACCTACTAAGCAATGGATCTTGGACTCAGGTGCCACTGATCACATTGCTTCTTCTCTCAGTTTCTTTGCTTCTTATTATGCCATAAAGCCCGTGCCTGTTTCATTACCCAATGGAGAAAGTGCAATAGCACAACACATAGGAACAGTATATCTTTCTCCCACTTTGACTTTGCATAATGTTCTTTATGTGCCTAGTTTTTCTGTTAATCTAGTATCTATCCATAAACTTACCAAGGTATTGTCATACAAACTGATTTTCAGTGATGATTACTGTCATATACAGGACAAGATCACTTTGAAGATGATTGGGAGAGCTGAGATCAAGCATGGACTTTATATCATGGTACTTCCACCACTACAACAAGTTCAACCTTTAGTTACTCTTCATTCAGTCAATATGGCTAGGTCCCTACCAATCCAACTGCCTCATATTTGGCATCATAGGCTAGGTCACCTTTCCCATTCTTGTTTTGAAAATTTACATAAGTTGTACCCTACTATCCCTCTATCCCATTGTACACCTTGTGATTCATGCCATTATGCTAAACAAAAAAGATTGTCATTTTCATTAAGTCACACTGTTTCTGTCAATGTATTAGCTCTATTACATGTGGATATTTGGGGTCCTTATAGTCATGCTTCTGTAACTGGTGCAAAGTATTTTCTTACTATAGTTGATGACAAGTCTCGATTTACATGGATTAAGTTGATGAAATCAAAGTCTGAGGCTCGAATCACTCTTCAAAAATTTATTATCTTTGCACAAAAACAGTTTAATACACAGGTTAAAACCATAAGGACTGATAATGGTGTTGAATTTAGCATGCCAGATTTTTACACACAACATGGTATTCAACATCAGTTAACATGTGTAGAGACTCCACAGCAAAATGGGGTAGTAGAAAGGAAACATCAGCACATTCTAAATGTAGCTCGTGCCTTGATGTTCCAATCTAAACTATCAATTCAGTTTTGGTCCTTTGCTGTTTTGCATGCTGTGTACTTGATCAATTTTTTACCTTCAAAGGTTTTATCTTTCAAAACACCATTTATGGTTTTGCATAACATTCAACCTGACTTAGCTCAATTAAGAGTTTTTGGTTCCCTATGTTATGCAACTACCATTAAGGCACACAGAACTAAATTTGAACCAAGGGCTAGAAAGTGTGTCTTACTTGGTTACAAGGACGGGGTCAAAGGTTATCTTCTTTTAGATTTGCAAAATCGAGAGATTTTTCTCTCTAGAAATGTTATTTTCTATGAGAACATTTTCCCATTTCATGGCAGTGGCACTGAATCATACACTTCTACCCTTAATTCCTTGTCCTTACCCACTGACATTAATTCCTCTACCACTGATCCTATACCACCAAATGTCTCAAATACACACACTCCTCTTCCTCCTCCACCCCCCGTTTCTCCCCCTCTGCCCTTAGTAAGACAGTCTGCCAGACCCAAGACAAAACCTTCTTACTTACAGGATTACCATTGCAATTTGGTCCATACTACATCTCAGGTTTCTCAATCATCTGGTACACATTATCCTCTCTCTGATTTTTTATCCTACTCTTCTCTTTCTCCTACATATCAATCTTTTGTTCTCTCTTGTTCTACACTTGTTGAACCTACAACTTATAACCAAGCTGTGAAAGAGGAATGTTGGAGGGAGGCTATGGACCTTGAAATTGCAGCTCTCGAGAAAAAACATACTTGGGAATTGACTGACTTACCTCCTGGCAAGCATCCTATTGGGTGCAAATGGGTATATAAGATCAAGCGGCATGCAGATGGTAGCATTGAACGTTTTAAGGCTCGGTTAGTCGCCAAAGGCTACACACAGCAGGAGGGTTTGGATTACTTTGAAACTTTTTCTCCAGTTGTTAAAATGACTACTGTGAGATTGGTTCTTGCCCTGGCAGCTTCAAATAATTGGTACTTGAAGCAATTGGATGTAAATAATGCTTTTTTGCATGGTAATTTGGATGAAGAGGTTTACATGTTGCCTCCCCCTGGCTATCAAACAACTCGTTCTACTCAGGTCTGCAGACTCATCAAATCCTTATATGGTTTGAAACAAGCAAGCAGACAATGGAACTACAAGTTGACTACTTCCCTGATTTCCTTGGGATACAAGCAATCCAAGAGTGATTATTCTTTGTTTGTCAAACACACTGATGGCCATCTCACCATTCTTCTTGTGTATGTTGATGATATTGTTCTGACTGGTGATGACTTGCAGGAAATTACTAAGGTCAAGCAATTTCTCGACACTCAATTCAAAATCAAGGATTTAGGAGATCTCAGATATTTCCTTGGTTTTGAGGTGGCCCGATCCAAGCAAGGGTTAGTTCTTTCTCAGAGAAAATATGCCTTGGAATTAATAGAGGAGGCAGGTTTATTGGTCTGTCAACCAGTCACAACACCAGTGATTCCAGGCACCAAGTTCACAGCACAAACCGATAATCCATTTCCGGATGTTTCTGCCTATAGAAGGCTTATAGGTCGACTTCTATATCTCACCAATACAAGACCTGACTTGTGCTTTGCTGTGAGTACATTGAGTCAGTTCCTCTCCAAGCCAATGAAGGAACACCATGATGCTGCACTTCGAGTCTTACGCTATCTCAAACAACAACCTGGTCAGGGGTTATTCTTTTCAGCTAGCTCCACACATAAAATCACAGGTTTTTGTGATTCAGATTGGGCCTCCTGCGTTGACACCAGAAGATCAGTCACAGGGTACAATCTGTTTTATGGTTCCTCATTGATTAGTTGGAAATCAAAGAAACAAAGCACAGTCTCCAGGTCATCCTCCGAAGCTGAGTATCGTGCCATTGCTACTACAGCTTGTGAAATTCAGTGGTTGATATACTTATTGGCAGATCTTCATCAGCCTATGGTGACTCCAGTAGCTTTGTTCTGTGACAATCTCTCAGCCATTCATATTGCCCAAAATCCAACCTTTCATGAGCGAACAAAACATATTGAGATTGATTGTCACTTGGTGAGAGACAAGATTCAACAAGGCATCCTCAAACTCATGCCTATCCCGACAACTGCACAACTTGCAGATCTCCATACTAAAGCTCTCCCTGCTCCTCAGTTTCAGCTGTTATTGTCCAAGCTTAGTCTCAAAAATTTGTATGTCTAAGCTTGAGGGAGGGTATTGGAAATATAGTTAAATTAGAGGACTAATAGTTAATTATGCAGAATATAGTCAGTTAGTTAGTTGGAGGTTGTTAGAGTTAGTTAGAGGCTGTTAGAGTTAGTTAGAGGTTGTTAGCAGTTTTGTTATTTTTTCTCTCTCTTTGTAGCTATGGGTATATAAGTAGAAACACTTCTGAATTCAATAACAATGAGAAATTCAGCCAAATACACTTCTCTCAAGAATAGATTTTGGCTTTGTCAACTGATTTGTTTTGTGGTATTTTAAAGCAAAATTAATACTCTGATCATGAAACAATTTGTTGAATGTGGTTTTAGGTCTTCACTACATATGCAGAGCAGAGAATTGCAGAGGCTGTGCAGGGAGAGACAAGAGCCATATTGATCTGTTTCCTTATTTGATGGTCTAATGGTATAGCTGCTTACAAGCTAATGCACAATCAGCATAGGACCAAAGTAAACTCCACCTTGGCCAGCTAGTGAAGGAAACATGTCCAGCAGGTTAGTTTACAATGTTAATATCTATATTTTACCTTCTTGATACATGTTTGAACACGTTGAGCTTGGTTTAAGAAGCAACTCTCCTAGTTTTCTAGAATTAGTTTGAAAAGTGTAAAGAAAATGGCAGGGGTGTCGTGTTCCAATTGATTCTTTGAAATTAAACTACCAAATAGAAACAAGAGACTCTCCCAGGGAAAAAGAAAAATGTGGTTATTGAAATAAGCAGCTCTCTTTATTGTTATTATTTTAGAGTGCCAAGAACTTCTGCCTATGTCAGCCTGCATAATGTTCATATTGGTTATTATCTTTTGGGATCCACGGACTTGCTATCTGAGTTATGGAATTAGGTAACCTTTATTTGCTTTCTAGAAAAGTTTGTCTCCGCACCAATTGTATCAAGAGCCATTAGAACTGAGCTAGTAGTGAGGGGTTTGGACAATTTGCACGATAAAGTCATTTGGACAATTTATAGATAGTTTTGTTTTAATATATTTCAGTCCATTAGCCTATAAGCTTCTTAGCCTATTTACACATAGATTTATCAATTTACTTAGTTTTCTTATTATGGAACATACAATTAAACAGGATAACAGGCCGGGACTAAACTTTCAAGGTCAGGTTAGGCCTAGAAAAAAGCATATGACAAATATGGCAGACCCAAGGCTTGATTTGTTTAAGCAGGTCATTAATTCTATTTATGCAAAGCTCAGTCTAATTTTTTCCACACTACTTCCTGATCCGCATGGGTGCTATCCCTATTATAATCCTATGTGGTAAACAAAAACCCCATATATAAAATAGATGTCTCCTCAAGTATTCTACCTAAAAATTAGAAAAAATGCCATGCGAAACCAGAAACATCTTTAATTGAATAGATAAATTTATATTCAACGTATTTGAATTTATTTGTAATAAGTTTTATTGGAGTACATATTATTTTTATTATTAAAACTATTTATGCCATTATGGCTATAAATTTCAACTTCAGCTCATTGCCTTCTTAATTGCAGCTGCGAGTCCATCATAGGCTACTCCCCAAGCAGTGCTCAATTCCTCACTCCATTTGTCCCCAACTGCTGCCTGTACTGTTTTAAGCAGTGCTTCTTTAACCACCTGCAAAACAATAATAGCATTATGTAACAACTAACAAGTGTTATAGGTACTGGTAGGATGGCCTAATTGGAACTTGATGGGTCAAAACTTCCTAAGTCCAGGGTTCAAATCCTACCGGTAACAGATCTTTCTAAACAAGTGTTATAGGTATCTGTTAAATTTAGGAATGCATATCTCTTAAATTTTTACCGCGAAATGGGGGTCAGCAACTGCTTTCTGAACATGAACAGCACCTAAGCTGGCATCTGCAAGTGTCACTTCTCCTTTTGCTAAGAGTTGAGCAGCCGCGTCGCGTGTCTATGATTCAAAAAATATAGCATAATAGTACACTGGCATTCATAGAACTGATAGAAGAATGTAAACAGAATACAATTTTATGCTAGATTTCACTTACCAGTCCAAAAACCTTTTCAGCATGGGCTTGGAGTTGAGGACTGTGCGTGGGTCCAGAAGCCTTTAGAAAGGAGAACATGTCTTTAGCAGCTGGGGCTTTTTCCAATATTCTTTTTTTAATCAAATCAAGATTAAAGGAGGTCACATTAATTTACATCATTTGTTTCCAACACACAACAAAACAACAAAAAGAGAAAACACATAAATCAAAGACACACTGAGAGATAGGACTTACAAGGTGTAGAACAGAACACTATTGCTAGGAAGGTTTTGCTTGAATGCTTCATATGAGCTACCCACTAAAGCATCTTGCTGTGCAGTGAAACCCATTTTTCTTTTTTGTTTCCTTTTTGTTATTTGTGTCCTCCGATGATACAACTTCACATCCAATAAATGTATATATAGGAGACTTGGAGAGTGCAAATAGCTTGATGGAGTTTGATTCCTGGTGATCGTGATTAATTGGAAAATTTCTGCATCGGTGGATGGCTGGCCATTGGTTTTATTAAGAGACAATAAACTTTTCAAAAACTTAATCAAAATGACTTTTCAATTAACTAAAATAGTTGTAAATTTAATCATATAAATATTATGCCTCTTTTGAAAAGCTGTATTATTTGAAATGGGATTGCACCATTGTTTGTCATACCAGACTTTTACACTTACACAAGTTGTGAATTTTAAAAAATAAACTTTTATACATTCACATTCAAAGTATTTATATATAATGTATAATTTCTTTGATATAGTCTTCTACTAAATAAGTATGTTGTCCAAAAATTATTTCAAGAATACGTACGTGTTAAGAAATCAGAAATACTAAATGAAATTGTTTTTTGTTAAATTAAGAATTACAAACTAGTTTTTCTTTGAATATTTTTTTTTATATTTCCTTTAGAACTTTTCTTACAATACTTAACAAATTTTTTAAATGAACAGTAATAATATATAATATATAATATGATAACTTATAATTAACGTAATCTATGAAAACTAAAAATAAGTTTACATTATAATGACCTATTTTCCAAAAAAAATATTATAATGACCTATTGGAAGACAAGAAAGGCATTTGTGTGTTTTGGACAATTGTAACATTTGTGTGATTTAGTTAATTAAGCTTCGGTTTGCTTCTAAAGCTTCCAATGGTTAGATTAGGAGATAGCTAGGTATGATAGTGAGTCTCAAATTAATTTTGAAAGGCCAACAAAACCATTAAGGGCTCGTTTGGTGGTCAGAATATGATAAGAGCATGATATGATAAATGATTGGATAAGGACATGATATGATAGCATGATAGACTCTTATCCTATATATCCTGCGTTTGAGGTGGATAAAATATTGATAGGATATGATAGAAACAATGAAAAATTTATCAATTTTTCCTTTGAAATAATTCATAATATTCATAAACTGATATCCTATCATATCAGGATAATTTCTATCCTAACTCCTCCTTCAGGATAACGTTTACACATGATAGATAAGATAGGATAAGAGACAAGATACTGTTATCATATCATGTTGGCGCAACAAACAACATAATACAGCAGGATATGATTATTGTTGTCTCATCTTGTCTTCTTATTCTGTCCACTAAACGAGCCCTAAAATATATTTTGAGTACAAGAAGGACCTAATTTACTTACAATAGAATCATGTCTGTCTTAGAAAGCGACGACAATAATTATTGGGTACCAACACTGGGTCTGTAAACTAGAGGTTTCAAAATGGGCTAACCTTGACGAGTTGACTTGAGTAGCCCGACCGAATGAGTGGGCTGGGCTACAAATATACAAGCTTGGTCTAAATTTGGCACAACCTGTTGTTTCCTGGTAGAAATAACTGTAGTTGAATTTATATTGTGAAGGTTGAGCTCCACCGCTCAACGTGATTGAAATGAGCCTCACTTCACGATGCTACAATATCAGTGTGTGTTCCGACTAGGTTAAGAGGAAGTGTTAGGCAAATGCTAGTTGGTTCAGCTACAAATTGGTTTCATTTGTTGAATATGATGGTCGACAATTAGTGAAGGAGAGGAGAATGGTTGTGGGGGTGACCATATACCTGTTCACCGACAGAGACTATGAAAGAAGGCGTAAAACATAAAAATGCAAGCACATGTAAACAAAATGCTCAAACATGAGCTATGCAAGCTTAAAACATCTAAGTCTTACAAATGCCTTCGTTGCCGAAAAATTGGAACTGCATGCAATGCTATTGGAATGAGCTATGGATGTCAAAAAACATGATGAACATGCCAACATTAATACTTTTCTTGGCAAATGCAAATAGTGATGAAGATTATGAACAATAACTGAAACCTAGTCTACCCGATAGTCCGATTTAGCGCCCAAAACTAGCGTAGGGCACAACGTCGATGCTAAATTTGTGCTACTTAGTGTCGGTAAATGCACCTTAGTGTAGTGTCGGCCTAATCGGCGCTACATTCTAGAATATGATGGTCGACAATTAGTGAAGGAGAGGAGAATGGTTGTGGAGGTGACCATATACCTGTTCATCGACATAAACTATGAAAGAAGGCGTAAAACATAAAAATGCAAGCACATGTAAACAAAATGCTCAAACATGAGCTATGAAAGCTTAAAACGTCTAAGTCTTACAAATGCCTTAGTTGCCGAAAAATTGGAACTGCATGCAATGCTATTGGAATGAGCTATGGATGTCAAAAAAACATGATGAACATGCCAACATTCATACTTTTCTTGGCAGATGCAAATAATGATGAAGATTATGAACAATAACTGAAACCTAGGCTACATGATAGTCCGATTTAGCGCCCAAAACTAGTGTAGGGCACAACGTCGATGCTAAATTTGTGCTACTTAGTGTCGGTAAATGCACCTTAGTGTAGTGTCGGCCTAATCGGCGCTACATTCTAGCTAACTAGTACCAAGCAACATTTTAGACAAACACAAACATCATCAACCACTGTAGCATCCACTCTTACACAAATTGCGATGGCTACATACCAACTTAGCGTCGGCTACGATCTAGGACGTTAGTACCAAGTGGATACGGCCCATTTTGTGGGCGGGAAATGGAAGACGCTTATAATCATTGGTTTCTCTGCTTAGGCTTCATTATAAGCCTCTCCCTTCCATATTTCCTCATTTCACTCTTTCACCTTCCTCCACCCCTCTCCCTGGTCCCCGTTTCCTTTCTTTACCGCCCCTCCTCCTCACCTTCATTCGATGTCCTTCTCCCCTCAACCTCCTCCAGTGCTATGAGCTTCCCCCCTCCTCCTACAATGTCACCCTCACCCTCTCCCTTAGCCCCTCCAAACTCTACAACCCTCACTCTCACTTTCCTCCTCGACCACCAGATTCGCCTAGCCACCGAATCTCATTATCGCATCGCTGCGAGCTGCATCCTCTATTGTGCTTCGCAGCAAGCTTCTGCCCCATTGTCGTTCTGTTGCGAGCCGTATCTTTTCCCCACTGCCGCTTGGCCACAAGCTGCACTCATACTATCGTTCCACCGCGTGTCGCACCCTCTACTACCACTCTGCCGCGAGCATCCACCCCATTGCCTCTTTTCTACACGACACCCCACTGCCTTTTGTCGCTATGCTTTTAGCGTGCTATGTTTTATCTTTTAACGACTTTACCAGTTTAACCCGAGAGCCACCATTGCTCAACCTTTGATCTTCAAACTCATTTAACTAGGTTTTCTTTAATCTTTGTTACGTTAAGTAAAGTTTTTTTTTGTTTTATTGGGTTCCCCACATCACTTATTTGATGACAACTCTTAAGTCTGATTGTTTGTCTTCGGATCACTTATTTTAATCTGGTGAGGGGTGTAGTCACAACTCCCAAATCATGGTAGAATCATCGGTTAGCCAACTAGTTGATAGAGTTAGAATTTCAATTCTGGTAGATGATGCACCAACACACGAGAAGAAAAAATATGGCGTCTGATGACCACACAAATATTGATTTGAATAGCATGAGAAAAATGAAACAAATGTTGTAGGAGAAGAAGCTTGCTTTTGATTACTCTTGTCGTTGTATAATGTGTTTCTTATATGTCAAGTTACAATTATTTGTCATGGTGTACTTTGAACTTATGTATGTTGATTAGTGCATAATGTTATTATATGCTTGATGCTGTGTACATTAGCTTTACCTTATTGGTTGTCATTCTCAATGAAAAGTTGGTGATGATGTCTTACATCATATTATACAATTTACAGGGATGTATATTGGTGCTCTCGAGCAGGTCAAACACTACCCTACCTTAATTTGGACATACTAACATAGTAAATTCAAATCGAGAGCCACCAATTTACGAGTCTGTACATCTATGATCAAATGATGTAAATCATCCCCATTTTTGCATTGACAATTAAAGTTAGCTTCGGTTATGGCTGACGCTAATCTTTTACAAATTTGCATCCCCCAATGTCTCCGGAGGATTGTGTTGGATTATAATCGGCCCTTTAAATGTATGTCTCGATACCGACGCTATAACGACTGTAGCACAGTTTTTGGCTTGTGAGGGTCGACTTTTTGCCAATGTTAATCGACGCTTTTCTTGTAGGGTATAAATGCATTTAACTAGAAACAAAGTCAAAAGTGCATGAAGATGAAATAACCACAAAATGCCATGAGTAAACTAAGATTCAACTTGCAAAATGATGGATGTAGATGGAGGAAGAATGAAAAATGTAAAACAATGACTTAAACAATAACATGGAAGAACCACCACTCAGAATGTTGAAAACAAGCAATGAACATGAAGTGGATTTTTTTTATAATCCAAAGAATATATTGAAATGAAGTACAAGGGGTACTTCAACCCAAGGTAGTTAAAATCGCGATCCAGATCGTGGAATCGCATGATTCTGCGATGTTAGTCACCTCCACCGATCTGGATCGTGAATGACATCGCTGGTTGCTTGGCTCGCGTGGAATCGCCGGAGCAAATCGCAGAATCGTTGAATCTCAGTGCGTGCCCGATTCTGCTTTGAAGTCGTTTGCTGCAGTCGACCCAGTTTTCCAATTTTTGACTCGTTTTCGCCCCGTTTTCCTCTAAACGACTGCGTTATGGAACCAAACGCACAAACGCTGCGTTTTGTAAAAACACTGGAACCCTAAACTTAAGGCAGGAACGCTGCGTTTAAACCCATATAACCATAACCAAAATGCACTGCTCTGCTCCTCGGAAAACCCAGTCTCTGCCTCTCCTCGTTTCTTCTCACAAACCAACTTTGTCGCTGCCGCTCAGTGCGACTTGCATCCTTGCAGTTGCGTTTTCGTTCCTTATGGCAGTTGTTAGATTATAATATAGAGAAGCTAGTTTGTTTTGGTCATTTTGTTAGCACTGTTATCAATTAGTTGTGCACATAGCCGTGATATATAAGCCAATGCATCTCTTGTGTAGTAAGTGTAGTAACTAGTAAGTAAGTCGTGCATATGTAGATTATCTTTTCTTTCTAAAAAAATAGAACTGTCCAACTTGCTTCTGTTAAGTTAAATAAGGGCTTAAATAAGTTTTTGGTCCCTAACCTTTACAAAATGCTTGGTTTTCGTCCCTCGCCGGAGCAAAGGTGGGTTTTAGTCCCTAACCTTTGTCAAAATGTTTGGTTTTGGTTCCTCCGGAACTCTGGGTCAACGCCGGAGCTCCGGTGGCCCATGTGGCATGACCACGTCAGATTAATGAGCTGACGTGGAATTTGTTTTTATTTTAAATTTAAAAACATAATTAATTTAAAAAAAATACTTAATTTATTTAACTTTAATCCCTAATCAAATCTTTAATTTTTTAACTCTAATCCTTCTTCATCATCTTCATCATGTGCTTAAAAAAATCACCTTGATCATCTTCAACAAAACCCAGAAAATAAGAACCAGCAAACCCAGATTGGAACAACATTTTTCATCTTCATCTCACCATTGAAGATTGCATATCCAAAATATATTAAAGTGCACAAGAAGTGCTAAAGGTAACGAATACAGATACAAGGAGAAATCAAGACCTTGCAACATCAATCCTCATCCTTTCCAGACCTTACAAAGGGGAGGAGGAATCAACTTTTATACAGACACACACAGGGCATAGTAGCAAAAAAACAGAGAGGCTTTCCTTTCCCTTTCCCTGCATTACTCTGAAGTCTCTACACCTGGCAACAATCCTCATCCTTTCCAGACCCGTATCACCACAAGCAGAAAAAATTGCAACTTTACCATTTATTTGGGCGCTTGAGTTTGGAATTTGGAAACCCTAATTCCCCAAATTGAAGAAGAAGCTTTTGTTTCATGGCGGTTTCTACTATAGCTTTATACGCGAGTCCACCGAGCAGTTTGTGTTCAACGCCGCATCCTTGCCCGCACACTTCCTATGACTTCGAATTGGGGTCTAGATCTTCCTCGCCGGCGTCGACAACGACGATAGTTGTCGCATGATTCGGTGGTGAAGGAGAAGGAGTTGATGGTTGAGAGAGAAAAGTGATGGGTGCTGGAAAAGGTTCGGTGAAGACAATAGTTGAGAGGAGGTGGATTCAGTGGTTAATGGAGGTCTAAGTGAGAGGAGAAGGCGGTGCTGGTGGTTCAAGGTCAGGGAAGAGGAGCTGCTTTTGTTTCATTTGGATTTTCCCTTTTTAATGTTTATTTTAATTTTAATCAATATATGAAATTAATTAGAGGGTAAATAGGTTTTTATTAATATTTAAATTTTCTTTTTCTAATTTAAAATAAAAACAAATTCCACGTCAGCTCATTAAACTGATGTGGCTATGCTACATGGACCACCGGAGCTCCGACGTTGACCCAGAGCTCCGGGGGGACCAAAACCAAACCTTTTGACAAAGGTTAGGGACTAAAACCCACCTTTGCTCCGACGAGGGACGAAAACCAAGCATTTTATAAAGGATAGGGACCAAAAACTTATTTAAGCCTTAAATAAGGCTTGGTTGATTGAGTTTAGTTGTATTTCTGTCATATTTTGCCTAGGCATTGTTATTAATGAAGGTGGTGTTGAAGAAAGAAAGGTACCAGAAGTTTTACGAACCAACATAGTGGTTCTGATGAAATTTCGAACGTTAAAATTATTAGGGGTCCATTTTTATTATTTACCCAGGGCCTCCAAAATGTCGGGACCGACCCTGTTCTTGGAAGCAAGACTCCACAAAATAATGTCTCATTAAAACCTGTCGGGAAGTTGGATACCAAGCATGCAACTTTATGATCAAGCAATCAAATTTGAAGAAAAATCCTAAAAAATGGAATCAAACTTGAATTATATTAAAATAAACAAGAGTTGAACAACTTCAATTTGAGATAAAAGGGTTGTTGAGGTTTTAAAAAAAACTCATAGTTGCTCTCTTGAAACAAAGTAGGAACTTCATAAGTACCAAAAAAAAGTAGGAACTTCATGATTGTTTCCAAAACATTAACATATATATATATATATATATATATATATATATATATATATATATATATTCTTTCTCTTAGTTACGTCAAATAACAAGTAGTTCACTCGTGCGAATGGACGAACCTACCTCATGTCTTAGTCCTTCTATTCTTCAAGTCATGAGTTGGGTGAAGTTCATAGTCATTAAATGCTTGTATACTATGAAAATTAACTCATCCAGCATTATTAGAAATTTGCTCAATGGAGCACATTGCGCTAGTTCATGATCTTTAGTAGCAGTCTGAGATGAAATTTATATATCTCAGGTGAATTTGCTGCTCAGGAAAGATATTCACAATCACCTCTTTTAGCTTAGAGAAATAGTTTTCATTGTTGATACGAACGAAAGGCACCGTATCTACTACATCTTAAAAGAGAGACAAGAAATCACTATTCATAAGAGAACTTCTAATCTGGGCTGTTTATTTGACTCTCTCTCCATTTTCACTCTTTAATCCTGGCCCTTCATCTGTGAGACTTTTTCTCCTGTGTTTCCATGGTATGCGTTCGTGACTTATCGTCATCCCTGTCGTGTCCCTGTAGCGTGGGGTTTCTTCTCGACGTTTCTGTCTGTTGATGAACTCACACCTTGCATTGAAGGAGAAGAGTGTTTCCAAGGTTTTCGTCCGCGAACCATCGTCATTCTTGCAGGTCCCCTCACTGTTGCGTGGGTTAGGTTTAGGAGTAGTTGGAGAAGAGAGCAGTTGTGGAAGTTCCGAGGAAGGAGAAGGACAAGAATTCAGGTTTTACTGTTTGTTTTGATCAGGATTGATGCAAAATTTCGTCACTGTGACATATGTTTCTTCAATCCCTCTTTGGTTAGGTGACAATGAGAAGGAGTAGAGTAGATTGTTGAAAGAGATTATGGAAGTGATCACTGTTTGTTGTCAGGAGTAGAGCAAAATCAGAAGCTAAAGACGTCCTTTTCTTCGTCAGCGGAAGCTTTTCCTGATGTCAGGTCAGTACAAGGGGTTGGTATTTCCAGCCTGTTTGTTTGTTCCATTCAATTGTCACTGGTTTTCCCTTTCCAATTGTCTATAAATACTGCCTTAGTTTGTTGTATATGCGTCCCTGCTTTTCATTGTTCCTGTTGCTATTTCTCAAATTGGCCTTTCCACCAATCTTACTGCTGGTGTTTACGGCTGTAATATCACCTTCAATTCCTCATTTGGGTTTTTTGTTGATAGGTTTAGCCTTGCTATTGTTTATTTTTGAGTTATTCACGGTTGTTTGTTCGTCCTTCTCTCTAAATTCCAGATCTGAGTGCATTCCCAAGGAGCAAATCGTGGGTGAGCAATCCTTGGGTCAGTAAGCAATCTAAATCGCTTTAAATGATACTGATTTTCTTTGATTTTTTCTTACTTTTGATTTATCTTCTGTGTGTTTCTTCAAATCAAGTTGGCTATAAATATTCCCACAACCCTCCTCGATTTTCAAACCTTCAAATTCTTCATGTTCAGTTTCCATGTTTGCTTGTATGAGTAATAAGGTTCGCGAGTTAATGATTTGAGCTCTAATTCTTTTACTTTTGCATAAATTAGCTGGTATCAGAAACTTATAATGTAGCTTCTCAACCTCATAAAATTATTTTTTGCAGAAATCACAACATTGAAAACTCACTTAGTTGCTATCGAGAAGCTTTTGATGTTGTTTTATTGGTAAGTGGATTGGGTGGATGGATAGATACATCTTAGCATGTTATTTGATTTTAGATGACTAATGTTTACTCTTACAATGGTGTTTGATTTTCTTTGTTGATAGTATATAACGGACTTTGTAAGGAAGCCCTCCAACAAAATCATGTACCTGTTTAGTGTTTTCCTGCACTGCAGTTCAGCTATGAATAGTGCAGAGGTGAGGAAGTTGAGAGATGCACATAATCTTTGTATCTAAACAAACTTAAACTATAGACAAGTCTGTGATGCTTTATAAACTGACATTTACCTTAAAAGATGCATGTATATTGTATATTCATAGTGATTACACATAGTTTGTTTTTCCTTATTTGCTTTATCAGAAAGGAACGGAACCCACTGAACTTTCATATTCATAGTTTGTGCTCATATTGGTATTTGCCAATTTCTTCTGATTCCGAAAAAAAAATAACATACTTTATATTTCTAATAAATAATGCTGAATTGAAGTAAAAATACCAGAAGAATGGACGGCAAGCTTGCTAATTCGAACTTGCAAAATATTTCCTGCAGAATTTTTTGTGTTCAAGTGGGAGGTGATTAGTTTGCAGAAATCACATATTCTTAGCAGTCTCATTGTTTTCTTGTCTTGCACATCTCAGACCACTCATTAATCTATTTATTTCTAGACTAATTGTTTTCGGATGTAATGTGCAGATGCATGGCTTTGGTCATAGAAGGCTTTGAGGTGAATTTTTGCTAAGCAGTAGTTTAATTTTATGCTTTTCCCCAGCATGTTTCTTGACGCAAGTAGTGCTGCATGTTGTACATTTTCTTGTGTGTCTTGGATTGTCATGTAGGGAGGGAGGTGGGCGGGGTAATGTTCATCATGCAGTTAGGCGAACGTGAGGTGGATTATTGGCTTTGGAATTTTGTTAATGACACTTGTGGACTATTTGATGGTTTTGCTTTATTGGTTTGTTGGATGGGCATTTGGTATGGTGCCAATCAAGTGACTTGTGTACATAAACCTTAGGCAGGTAAAAATATTGTCTGTATTCACCTGAGTCTGTCTTTAGTATTTGATTTACAAGTACTTTATAATAAGCATAACCAATATTTATTTTAAGCTTTTATGAGTATTTGAAGTAATTAATCTACACTAAGCCGAAAAAGTGGTTCAAATTCACATAAATAATATATATATTCTATAATTGACTAGGAACTGAGTGGTGTAATAGCTATTTGAGGGTTGTGATTTTGCTTACACCTTTGAGCTCAGTAATCTTGAGCCCGTTTGGATGCAAACAAAAAAGCACTTATCAGAGCTTATTTAGTGCTTTTTATTTTTTTTTTGGAAAACCAAAATAGAATATATAAAGCTAGATTGGAGAACGACCAACCAGCAAAGAGAGCCAGTACAAAGAGTAGCAGGGAAAAGACAGAAACAAGAACACAAAGGGAAATAATAGAGCACTACACAGATAAGCTACAAAACAACAAGGAAAAGCAAAACAATGCAGAAGCTAAACAGAGAAGAGGGAACGCCAAGCAGCGAGGAGCAAGCGACCAGCAATCAAGGCAGATCCTGACGGGGCAGCCGCACACTCAGGACGCAACCAGAAAAGCAGCCAAACAAAACACCAGTATTGAAGGAAACATAGCAGCAAAAGAACCAGTGGACCAGGAAGACCAGAAACAAGGCACCAGAACACAGAAATCAACTTTCTAGCACAGTGGGATTAGATACATTACAAATCCACAAGGGAGATTCACGGGTTACTCCTTCCTTAACTAGCTGATCAGCTTTATCATTGGCTTCCCGGAAAATGTGATGGATGCTGAGACAGTTAACTTGTGGTATGAGATAGTCAATTTGATTGAGGTCATTGATCAAAGCCCATGGCCTGTTGCTTTTCAGATTGACCCACCCCACAGCCAAGGAGGAATCACTTTCAATTATGATATTGCTCAGCAAGAATTGTTGACAAAACAGTAATGCCATCAAGATAGCCTTCACCTCTGCTGCATAAGCCCAACCTTCTCCAACATTTTTGGAAAACATCCCCAGAATTTGTTGGTTCGCATTACGGATCAGACCTCCAACACCGCATGGACCCGGGTTACCAAACGATGATCCATCTACGTTAAATTTGAGAATACCCAGCTGCGGAGGATCCCAAGTAGCAACACGCGGGCCAGGTAATTTCTTCCTAATTTTGATATGACAGTAGTTGGATAGGAGTTGAGAGATATCGTATGGACACTCTGGCCAGGAGCCTTTCACCCACCATGCTGCCCTCAAGAGGTGCATATCCCATACCTCTTGAGAGGAAAAACACTTGTCCTTGAACAAGCCATCGTTCCTACCAAGCCAAAGTGACCATACTAAAGCTGCTGGAATAATTTTCCATAGTAATTTATCAGTAATAACAGCAAGATAGTCCCATTCTTCCAGCAAAATGGAGAGAGAGCCTGGTATAACCCATTGTATTCCCTCTCGAAGCATGATAGCGCACCACAATGGCCAAATTTTCACACAGTGGAGGAAGAGATGAGGTGCTGTTTCCAGTGTTAACTCACACGCATGACAAAGCTCATTAACTACCACGTTCCGCTTCAAGAGATTATCTTTTGTTGCTAACTTATTATTAGAAACTTGCCAGAGGAGAAGATTTACCTTAGGAGGAATTACTTTCTGGACTTGCACCGAAATATGAGGAGTTGTGGTATCAAAAGTCTTATTCTCCGCCCATTTACAGAGTGCTTTTACCGAGAAGCATCCAGAATTGTCAAGGCACCAAATGAGGGAGTCAGGGGAGCTAGGTGAAGGAAAGACAGAATTGATACAGCGAAGGAATTCAGTATAAATATCTTGCTCCCAGACGAAGAATTGTCTTCTGAAGTTGAAGTCCCAAGACCATCTACCCCGCGTAAATCTACCAACATCTGCCAGTTTTGCTGACTTGTCATTAGATATGGCAAAAATTCGAGGAAAGACATTTCGAAGCTGTAACGGTCCTGCCCAAGGGTCAGCCCAGAAATTAATGGATCTCCCATCCCCCACCTTACACAAGACCCCTTCTTTCACCCCTTTAGCCAGTATACAATCTTCTTGAATTACCTTGATGATATCTTGCACGATTGGGGACCAACAGCCTCTTTGAGAGATTACTGAGTGCAGTAATAGACACTCTTCATTTAAACCATATTGTGACTTAGGATTTTCCTCCACAGGCTCTTCCTCTCCACCCCAAATCTCCAAACCCATTTGAGAAGAAGAGCACGATTCTTCCACCCTATGAATCCCACCCCAAGGCCACCAGCTTCCTTGGGTTTGCATACTTGAATCCAAGGTACCCATGCCACCCTACGACCTCTATCTCCCTTGTTCCATAGGAAACTTCTTAGTTCTTTTTCAATCTCACCCACAACTCCCAAAGGAGCTTTGAAGATTGCCATCATATATAAGGGAATGGAAAAAAGGGCTGATTTCATAAGAACAATTCTCCCACTGAGAGAAATATATTTGGAGTTCCACGAGCCCTTTTTCCTTCTAAGTTTCACCAGCATAGGTTCCCAGAAAGACTTACGCTTCGGATTACCACCTAATGGCACCCCCAGATAGGTCAACGGGAGCTTACCCGATGACCATCCAAAAAGACTAGCCACTCTTGACACTTCCATATCTGAGATGTTGCAACCTATAAGCGTTGATTTGGCCATGTTTACCTTTAAACCAGATGCATATAGGAAAATCAGCAATGTGTTACAGAGTCTATCCAATTGCTCCTCGCTATTTTCACAGAAGAGGAGAGTGTCGTCCGCAAACTGTAGATGATTCAATGGGAATGTCCCACCAAATCGGATCCCCGTGAAATAGACCTCCCCAAGAAGTTGGTTTAACATGACCGAGAACCCATTTACACACAGATTGAATAGGAATGGCGAGAGCGGATCTCCCTGCCGGAGGCCTTTATGAATGTCAAAGAAATCAGTGGGAGATCCGTTCACTAGAATAGCCAAAGAAGCCGAAGAGATGCAACTCCTTATCCACCCAATCCATTTCGCTCCAAAATTCAATTGATGAAGCATATCCAGAAGGTAATCCCATTCTATGTTATCGTAGGCTTTGGCAAAATCCAGCTTTAATAAGAACCCACCCTCATCACACTCATTTAGCACATCCACTGCCTCATTCGCAATCAAGATGCAATCTGCTATTTGTCGGCCTTGGGTAAAGGCAAACTGATTAGTCGTTAAGAGCTTAGGCATAACCACTTGGATGCGGGCAGCAAGAACCTTTGATATTAATTTATATGCACTGCCTATCAAGCTGATTGGCCTATAGTCGGCCACAGATCGAGGACTATTTAGTGCTTTTTAAGTAGATAAGCTCCAATAAGCTGGTATTCAAATATGCCCATGTCTAATAGTAGTCTTTTATAGGTGATATTTGGTTCTTTCTTTGTTATTTTTTCCTCTATTTCATGGACTTTGTCAATAGAGCTAATTGCATAATGAACGAATAGACAAGAGAGGTTTTTGAGTGATTCTTAGAGGGGTATCAAGATAACCTGCACTTGGTAGCACCTAGATCATGTGGAGATTTTCTGTACGCATGCGGTATCTTTTTAATATTCTAAGATTAGATAGAAATGTATGTCGTGCAAATCATTATAGCTTTATCAATGGGACATAGGTTGCATGGTTCTGTAACATGCCAGTACTTTGTAAATCATTAAGTTGTTGCGTGAAAGAATTTAATAGAGTTTTTATCCTAATTCTTCGCTCTACTATCTGTCAAAGATTTGAAGTGAAAATGAAGAAAATAAAAGAGAAAAATGAGGTATTTGAGTGAAAGTGTTCTCGGGAAATAGTCATGTTACATTACTGATGTTTTATCATATAATGTTTATTCTGTCAAGTACTATTTCTTATGTCTATTTGTTATCTTTGTTATGGTCATTTTCTATAAATTGTAAACTTCTACGAGGAGGAACAAAATTGTCACTTAAGACAACTTTTGTGGTGTGTGGCCACTGGAATTTTTTTTTTGACAAAAGAAGATATCAATAGATAAAAACAGGGGAGGGGATAGTAAAGTTTATGCTGAAACCTTCCCGACCAATGTGGTCATGTTGAATAATCACTTCCCAACATCTTATTATCACCAATTCATGTTCACGCTAGAGGAATCATGAAAGCTGACAAATAGAATAGAACCTACATAGCCTTTTTCTCTTCTTAATTTCCTCCAATAAAAAAAAGTCTACCAAACATTCTCTCTTATTGAAGGGCTTCCCTTCCATTAATTCTTCTTTGCTCACTCCTCCTGAAAATGGACAACTTAGTCATCTTGTTTACTCTGTGGTTGTGTATGATATGCACTATCTATAATGTGAATCTGCAAAATTCAGATTCTGCCGTTAAAAACTTGAGTGGGAGATTCAGGAGAATATGTTTATTCATTTTTCTTATGAGGGTGGAGCTAGGTTTAAGATCTAACTTTTTGATGTGAATCTTGAAGAGATTCAGTATAGGATGAGGACCGCTGAGGCTGCATTTCATGTTGCAGGTCCAAGTAATTGGAATAATTATATATTTGTTGAGTGTGACAATAATGATATGATTATTGATTTAGTTAGTGATGATGGTTCTGATGCTGAAGTTAGAGATGTTGGTTAAGAGCAGTTGATGTGGACTGTTGATCTTACTACTGATCTTATCGATGGTCGTGGACCTTTGGTTTGTTTGATGCTTTGCTTTAGTTTGTTATTTGTTTATGGTAGTATTAATTTTGATTTTATTACTTACGGTGTGAGTTTCAAATTTGCAGTTGATTCCTCGTGATGTCTAGCTAGAATTTTTCCCTGATCTGATTTAGGAAATCAATGTTTTGCTTCTAGATGGATCATGGACAAGGTGGGAAATTGTCTGGTTCTCATTTGGTCATAGAAGGGGTAAAACTGGTATGAATGGTGAGGTCTGTTGCTTGTGGTATCAGTTCTATAGGGGTACATTTGAGAGGCTTAGAAATACGGTTGCAAGACACCAGATGGAGATGTGGAGGATGATGCAACCTAATAGTTTTAAGGTTAGATATTTTCACACTGTAGTCTAGCATGAAGAAGGTGTTACCTTTATCTATCGTTTTTTACTATGTTACTGAGACTTTTCCTTTGATTGTTGTACTTCCTGTGAGTTGATATTTTCCTTGAAGATTTAAAATGTGATAACACCAATGTTCGCTAAGTTTTTTAAATTCGTTGAAGAATTATATGATTTTTATGTTTGTTCTTTTGGATATAAGCTTTAATCAGTTTTTCAAGGGAAGTGGTATTGGCCCTAACGTGGTGTGGTTTACTGTGTGTTGATATTTGGTTTGAAATATTTGTATGTGGATCTAAGGTGCACTATAATGCTTCATCGGAAAAAAATGGTGCACTATAATGTAGCTTTTGTGTTTAAATATTGGATGATATCTGTCATGATGTAGGTTTGTTTGTGTTGCATACTTTGGGTAGTTTACTTGATGTTTCTTATAAGGAGTTATCAAGTATCTTGATAGTAACATTGTAATTGTGTTCAAGTTATTTTCACAAAGAAAACACCGCAAACACCTTTGTTATACATATATAATTACTTCATTGTCCCCAATGTTTTGGTTAAGCCATATTTGAGTTATTATGATTAAAAATTACAATTTTTGGCATGGGAGTTAATTAAATGGGGTTTAATAAATTGATGGAATAAATATGATAAATCGTAAAACAGTTCGTCCGTGCATTGCACGGAGACGGGCTACAATCCTAGTATAATTACTTAACACCTTTGTCATACTCTATCGTAATCATTGCTTTAAGTATACTCATGAATGTCTAATTTCAATGCTCAACGCTATCTCATGATTCAGCATCACTGCATCACTAATGTGCAAATGCATGTTTTGAGAGTCCATCCTTTTCTTTCATAGAATTTAACAATCCCCAAAGGTGGAGGACTCCAATGACATTATCTAAAAAAAATTGGCATCTAATCATACTTATAAAAAGTTTTCGCTGTTAAATGTTGTCAAATTGCACGGTAAACCCAAACCCAAATTGCATCCTTAACCCTATGGGAAAGGCATGCAAAACCAGAAACATCATTAATTGAATTGACAAATTTGTATTCAATATATTATTTGAATTTATTTGTAATAAGTTTTATTGGAATACATATGGTTATAGAAATATTTTATGCCATTATGGCTATATATTCCTACTTCAACTCATTGCCTTCTTAATTGCAGCTGCGAGTCCATCATAAGCTACTCCCCAAGCAGTGCTCAAATCCTCACTCCATTTGTCCCCAACCGCTGCCTGTACTGTTTTAAGCAGTGCTTCTTTAACCACCTGCAAAACAATAATAGCATTATGTAACAAGTGTTATAGGTATTTGTTCAATTTAAGAATGCACATCTCTTAAATTTTTACCGCGAAATGGGGGTCAGCAACTGCTTTCTGAACATGAACAGCACCTAAGCCGGCATCTGCAAGTGTCACTTCTCCTTTTGCTAAGAGTTGAGCAGCCGCATCGCGTGTCTATGGTTCAAAAAATATAACATAATAGTACACTGGCATTCATAGAACTGATAGAAGAATGTAAACAGAATACAATTTTATGCTAGATTTCACTTACCAGTCCAAAAACCTTTTCAGCATGGGCTTGGAGTTGAGGACTGTGCGTGGGTCCAGAAGCCTTTAGAAAGGAGAACATGTCTTTAGCAGCTGGGGCTTTTTCCAATATTCTTTTTTTAATCAAATCAAGATTAAAGGAGGTCACATTAATTTACATCATTTGTTTCCAACACACAACAAAACAACAAAAAGAGAAAACACATAAATCAAAGACACACTGAGAGATAGGACTTACAAGGTGTAGAACAGAACACTATTGCTAGGAAGGTTTTGCTTGAATGCTTCATATGAGCTACCCACTAAAGCATCTTGCTGTGCAGTGAAACCCATTTTTCTTTTTCTTTTTTTCCTTTTTGTTATTTGTGTTCTCTGATGATACAACCTCACATCCAATAAATATTTATATAGGAGACTTGGAGAGTGCAAATAGATGGAGTTTTTTTTTTTTTTTTATTGATGGTGATTGGAATAATTTTTAGTCTGTGGATGGCTGGCCATTGGCATTATTAAGAGATAATATCATAATATTCTTTTCAAAAACTTTATATAATCGAGCAGATTTTCAATTAATTAAAATATATAATAGTTCGTAAATTATGAAACGATGTCTATTCCTGGAAGATATATAACTTAAGTGGTAAGAACTCAGAGACATATGGATTAGGGAGAGAAAGGTCCAGGATTTAATTCCTATATGCAATTTATCTTTCCGATGTATAAAAAAAAATACAATCTTATGCCTCATGCAAAAAGCCTTTTGTTTAAAAAAAATAAAAATTTATAAGAGAAAAAGGCTTTATAAAATTTTAAAAAGCCTTGTGCAATTGTGAAAAAAAGTACTCTTAGGTTGTGTTTGGATGAGGGATGGTAGAAATTCAAGGGATTTTAAATGCAAGAGAATTCAATTGATTCAATTGAATTCCCTTGAATTTCTAATTTTATTGTTTGGATAAAATAGTGAAATTCCCTCAATTGTAAAATTCTTTGTTTGGGTAATATAATTGAATTTCCTTCATTTAATTTTTTTTTTATCTTAATATAATCGACCGAAAATCCGAAAGTCGGCCGAAAACCCTAAAAATCAGCCCGACTCTCAAAAATCGACCGAAACCTTAAAAATCGACACAAAACCCTAAAAAGTGGTCGAAAAAGTGAAAGTCGGCTGAAAACCCTAAAAATTAGCCTGACTCTAAAAAATCGACCGAAAACTCAAAAGTCGACACAAAACCCTAAAAATCGGGCGATAATCCTAAAAATCGGGCGATAACGTGAAAGTCGGCTCGAAACTCAAAAATCGGCCCAAAACTGTAAAAATCGACCAGACTCTCAAATCAACCGAAAACTCAAAAGCCGGCCGAAAACCCTAAAAATCGGCCCGACTCTCAAAAATCGGCTGAAAACTCAAAAGTCGGCACAAAACCATAAAAATCGGCCCGACACTCAAAAATTGACCGAAAATCCAAAATCGGCCAATAACGCAAAAAACGACCCGACTCTAAAAAATCGCCCGAAAACCCTAAAAATTGGCCCGACTATCAAAATTCGGGCGAAAACTTAAAAGTCGGCACAAAACCCTAAAAATCGGCCCGACACTCAAAAATTGACCGAAAAACCTAAAACCCGACCTTTCGGGTTACCCGACCTTTTAAGTTTTGGGCCGATTTTGAGTTTTCAGCCGAATTTTGAGTTTTCGGATGATTTTAGGGTTTTTGGTCGATTTTTGAGTTTGGGGCCGACTTTCACGTTTTCGGCATTGTGCCGACTTTTGAGTTTTCTGCCGATTTTTGAGAGTCGGGCCAATTTTTAGGGTTTTGGTCCGATTTTCGAGTTTTCGGCCGACATTTCGAGTGTTCGGCCGATTTTAGGGTTTTGGGTCGATTTTTGAGTTTTGGGCCGACTTTCACGTTTTCGCCCGATTTTTAGGATTATTGGCCAATTTTTAGGGTTTTGTGCCGATATTTGAGTTTACGGCCGAATTTTGAGAGTCGGGCCGATTTTTGAGTTTCGGGCCGACTTTCACGTTTTCGGCTGATTCTTAGGGTTATCGGCCAATTTTTACGGTTTTGTGCTGACTTTCGAGTTTTCTGCCGATTTTATAGAGTTGGGCCGATTTTTAGGGTTTTGGACTAACTTTATATTTTTTGGCCGATTTTTGAGTGTCGGGCCAATTTTTGAGTTTTTGGCCGACTTTCGAGTTTATGGCCGATTTTAGGATTTTAAGTTGAGATTAATTTTTTTCACTGATTTTAGATAGGGTTAAGGGAGAAATGAAGAATTTGAAATTCCTTCCTATTTTGAGGTGATTTCAATTACCCTAAATCCTATTGAATAAAATACATTATTTAATTTCTAGTAATTTGAGAATTCCCCAAATTAGATATCCAAACAGGGTATTTTAATTGAAGGGATTTGAAATACTCTCTAAAATTACATTCCCCTCAAATATTCCCCCATCCAAACACAACCTTAGATTTCCAGCTATATACTACTTTTTTTTTGAAACTAGCTATATACTACTTAATAAGACATATTTATTGTTTAAAACCAAAAAACATATCTTATTATTTAAATTAGATATAATGTATACTTTTTTATTATAATATTCTACTAATTTTCAAAAAAATTATTATAATCTTCTACTAAAAAAATAAGAGTTTTGTCGTCAGAATTTGATGAATACTTGTTTAGATTAATTTAGAAATAAAAATACTAAGTATAAATATTTTTGGTCAAATTAAGAATTCATCAAAACTAGTTTTCTTTGAATGTTCTTTCTTTATCTAAACAAAATTTATCAAAATACCTGTTTGCAAATTTTTTAAATGAATAGTAATATTGTATAATATGGTAACTTATCATTAACGTAAGCTATGGAAATCTTATAAAATAAATTTACACAATAATATGACCTATTGGGGAATAGGAAAGGCATTTTGGTGTGGGGCTTTCTAGAGTAAAATTGCGAAATCTGTGTACTTTAGTTAATTAAGCTAATTGGGTTAGCTTCTAATGCATCCATTGGCTAGGTAAGGAGACTAGTAAGATGAGAGTGGGTCTTAAATTTTGTTTGAAAAGCCAACAAAATTTCATAAAAATATATCTTTTTTTTTTTAAATTGGAAAAATATATTAAAATCAAAGAGCCACAGAGGCTAGTACATCAGAAGTGAGCAAAAAGTCTAGTTCCGGCGGAGTCTCTTCAATCCAAACGGTGTCTGGAAATTTTGAAGAGTGTTTGGCCAAGTAATCAGCCACCAAGTTACCGGAACGACGAACAAAAGATAAATCAAAACTACTAAAGTGTGAGACCAAGTCTCTACAATCATTCAAAACTGAAAATAGATAAGAAGACCCATGCCTATCCTTATGCCATGCTTCATATAATTGTAAGCAATCTGCCTCCAATATGACAGTAAAGAAACCCAAGTCCCTAGCCATGCAAATACTCCACCGGAAGGCCATCGCTTCCGCCACAACTGAAGACGGAGCACCAACCGGTCCTGACGTTGCTGCTGCCAACACCGCAGCATCTGAATCTCGAGCAATCATCCCAAAACTGGCCCCTGCAGCTGCCGTCCAAAAAGCGTCAAAATTAAGTTTGAAAAAATTCTCCCGTGGCCGCTGCCAAACCGCACAACGCTGCGCTACGCCGCTGGTCCCCGCTCGTCCCACATCAACCTCATCTCCCGTCCATTGAAGCGCAGCCAACCGCTGCAGAACCTTGTCAAAAAAGGGATGGGAACCTTGATGAACAACTCTATTTCTCAATTCCCATATAACAAAAATCATAGTTAATCCCATCCCAATTACTTCATCATCGTTGGTCTCAAAAATCTGCTTCACATAAGCAGCTGCACTGTCTCCAGTAGTGAACTGCATGCCAGAGGGGATGGCAAACCACCACCGCGAGACCACCGGGCACTCAAACAGCAAATGCGACACTGTTTCAGCTTGTTCATTGCAGAAAGAACAGCCCCCATCAACCTGCATCCCGCGCTTATTCAAAGCTTCCTTAACCGGCAAAATCTCCAACGTCGCCCTCCAAACTGCCTCCTTCACCCGTGGTAGAGCTGGTGCGCGCCATAAAGACTTCCAATAACTCGCATTTTGACCCCGTTCCCTGCTGGAAGATCCAGAGACTGCACCTTGAGCACGTTGTTGGCGAATAAATGCATAGCCTGTTTTAGTTGTGTATGCACCATCCGGAGTCATTGGCCAAAATAAAACATCAACAGTTGGCCTCCAAGGTAGTGGAATGTCTAATATTTCTTTAGCTGTAGGTGGCCAAAAAATAAGCTTTATTAGATCCTTGTTCCATACCTGCACATTATGAACCATCAAAGTGGACACACTAGATAAATTGCTCCTTAAAATCAAGTCCTCACGATAAATCATGGGATATCCGCTTGGAAGCCATTTATCCTTCCAAATGCCAATCCCCTTACCATCCCCCACTTTCCAGCGAGCTCCTTCTTTGAACACCCAGGAGGTACGAAAAATGCTTGACCAAGCGTAACTTGGACGCCCATGCTTCTTAGCCTCAAAAAGGTTTGTACTTGGAAAGTACACAGCCTTGAAGACTCGGCTCATAAGAGACTCGGGCCTTTTCTGAATGCGCCACCATGTTTTTCCTACTAAGGCCATATTAAAAGCTTTGAAGTCCCTAAAGCCAATACCACCATCCAGCTTGGAACAACATAAAGAGTCC